>NW_007246633.1:0-17256 GCF_000164805.1 Carlito syrichta | reverse complement strand
GGCAAATGAGCACATGAAAACACATTTCAATATCAATAGCCATAAGAAAATGCAAAATAAAAGCCACAATGATCTATCACTACATACCTATGAGAATCACTAAAGTGAGAAACAGGGAAAACACCAAATGCTGACAATGATGCAGAGAAACTGCATATATTCCTGGCGGGAATGTAAAATGACACAGCAACTCTGAAAAACAGTTTGTCAGGTTGTTTATAAAACTAAGCGTGTACTTACAATATAATGCAAAGTTGTACTCCTGGGCACTTATCCTGAGAAATGAAAATGTATGGACACACACACACACACAAAATCCTGTACATAAATGTTCATAGCAGCTTTAATTGTAATAGCCAGGAACTGGAAATAAAATGTCCTTCAACAGAAGAATGATTAAACACACAGTGATTGATCCACACCATGGAATATTACACTACACTAAAAAGGAATGAACTACTGATACATGCCACAACTTGGATGCGTTTTGAGGGCATTACACTAGATGGAATACTATAAGAAAAGAATCAGCAGTAGTGGAATACTGCCGGGGGAGGAGAGGGAGCAACACAAAATCAATAAGGGTACTAGAACTCAAACCAGGCACCGTGGGGACCAAAGGGAGGCCTAAACTTTACCTGTACGATGACCACTTGTTTATGTAATCCTGAATTGTACCCCACATCTTTACAATTAAAAAAAAAATAGTGCAGGCTTCCCTGCTAGGTAAGTGTTCTGGAAACTCATCAGCATCAGCTAGCATTGTTGTGACAGGCTGTGTTCAGCTTCAGTGAATTTTTTTGGAGATTCTTTCAATGTGTTTGCCCATTTCATGATGCGTGATTTATGAGTGTACCTGCCCACACTGTACTGAGTGTTCAAGAGTTTTTGACCAAAAATGGCATGACCCCCATGCCCCACCCACCCTGTTCACCTGATCTCACCTCAGTGACTTTTTTTGCTTGTTTGTTTCCCCAGATGAAAAAAGTCCACAAAGGGAAACATTTTGCCGATGTGGAAGAGAAGTAACAAAAAAAGACAAAAACACTAAAATGCATCCTAATTGACAAGCTCAAAAACTGTCTTGAGCAGTGGAAAAAGTATCTCAATAGGTGTATTGCATCAAACAGAGAGAACTTTGGAAGTGACTGAAGTTTAAACACGTAAGAATAAATATGCAGTTTTTTATAAATAAATTCCAGGTTTTTGGGAGTCTCCCCCTTGTATAGTGATTTCGATAAGGCTAGCACTAGAGTTTATCTAGACAGGTCCAAACCCCAGTTCTACCATATTCCAGCTTTGTGATCGTGGGCATAATACATAACATCTCTGTGCCTTGGTCTCATCTTTCTAAAAATATGAGTAAAAACATACCTTACCGCATATGTCTATCATAAGGATTGATGAGATATGCTTGTAAAGACACAGCCAGAGCCTGTGCATAGCTCGTGCTCTGTAAAAGCTGGCTCCACAGCAGGGACCTGAGCCTATGGCAACAAAAAGATGGAAATAACAGTGGAGGCTGGGTGCATTGGCTCACACCTATAATCTCAGCACTTTGAGAAGCTGAGGCAGGAGGATCGCTTGAAGCAAGGAGTTTGAGACCAGCCTGGGCAACATAGTGAGACCTCATTTCTACCAAAAATGTTAAAAATTAGGCATAGTGGTGTGTGCCTGTAGTCACTGCTACTCGGAAGGCGAAGGTAGGAGAGTCACTTGAGCCCAGGAATTCAAGGCTGCAGTGAACTCTGATCATGCCACTGCAGTCCAACCTCAGTGACAGAAGCAGACCCCATCTCTAAAAAGTATAATAAAGTAAAATGACAAGTGGAAAAAACCAGTCACTCTACTGATGAGCTCTCTCTTGTTGTGGGCTCTGCCCAAATTCCCCAGTTTTGACTTATCCTTGAACCCCCAAATTCTCCCATGTTTCAAATCTTTCCTCTCTTTCCCTTTTCAAAAACTCTTCATTGGACCTGTTTCCTTATTTATCTATTTTTAACAGTGTCTCACTCTGTTACCCAGACTGGAGTGCAATGGAACAATCATGGCTCACCACAGCCTCAAACTCCTGGGCTCAGGCAATCCTCCCACCTCAACCTCCTGAGCGGTTAGGACTACAGGCATGTACCACCATGCCCAGCTAACTTTTTTTATTTTTGTAAAGATGAGGTCTCACTATATTGCCCAGTTTGGTCTCAAACTCCTGAACTCAAGCAATCCTTCCACCTTGGCCTCCCCAGTAGCTGAAATTATAGGCATGAGCCACCATGCCTGGCCCATTTCCTCTTATATGAATGGGTGACAATGGAGAAGCAGAATCTTGAACAGGTGTGTGTTCAGTGTGATATGGAACAGGGCATGAAAGCACAAAGGGAAGCTCAGGAGGCTGTTTCAGTTTTGACTCCTTCAGGTCCAGCTGTGTGATCTAGGACGAGGTCATTCTACCTCCAAGGATAGTTTCCTGGTTGGCAAGATGAGAGGACTAGACTAAATCAGAAAATGGCCCATTTCTGTAATAGGAAACAGTTAACTTGTTAGACTTTGAGGGCTCTGTGGTTTCTGTCACAGCTTCTCAACTCTACCATCATAGCAGGAAAGCAGGCATAGACAATGCGGTGGGTGTGTCTGTGTTTTAATAAAACTTTATCTACAAAAACAGGCAACAAACCATACTTGGCCTGCCAGTTCTAGTTTTTGTTCCCTAGACTAGATCAGTGGTTCTCAATTATTTAAGCATCCCCTTATGGATGCCATACTTTGAAAATTTTTGTCTGTCAAACCTACTGCAAGTCAAGAGTAATGGTCCATGCCTGAAATTCCAGCTACTCAGGAGGCTAAGGCAGGAGGATTACTTGAGGCCATGAGTTCAACATGAGGCTGAGCAAATTAGGTAGACTCTTCTCAAAAAAAGTGTTTTTAATTAGCTGGTTAAGGTGATGCATGCTTGTAATCTCAGCTACTTGGGAGACTGAGGCAGGATGATTACTTGAGCCCAAAAGTTCAAGACTGCAGTAAGCTATGATAAGACCACTGCACTACCGACTAGGCAACAGAGCAAGACCTTGGCTCAAAAAAAGAAAATCTATTGCATTAAGTAATTGAATTAATTATATCCAGTTTAATTATAAATATACTATGTAACATGTAGTTCATTTATATAATAAAAACTATGATTGTCAGATTATATATATAATTTCATATATATATATATATATATATTTATAAAATCTACCAGTCAGTGCTTTCTAGCTTTATGAAATAGCCAATAATAACATACTAGATCAATACAGTTCTAGCTCAGAACAATAAGACCTGACATTTTAGTTAACCTATTTCACCTTAACATGGATAAATATAGGCTTCTATTTGGCTTCTCAAAATGCAGGAAAAACCTCACAAATCTCTTGAAAACTTCAAGTCACCTAGAGGTCTGAGGTCCCACTAAATCAGACCTTTCATCTCACTTTCTCTAACAACAAAACATGAGTGTGTGACTGATTGTAGAACTTTGGATAAGTGTCAGCTAGTTTCTGGGCATCTGTTTCAATATCACAAAGAGGAGGTGATTGGTGATCTTTATGGTTTGACTATTTCCTGTCATCTTATGATTCTAAAACACTAATCCTTCAAATGTGTTTGCCTGTATAGGAGACAGCTCTCCCAGGTAACTGGGTATCATAAATACCATCAAAACAGACTTCCTTCCTAAGGAGGGTGATAATTGAGACTTGTTAGGTATCAACCCTCAGGCTTCAGTCCCTTACAAGAAATGAAGATGTTTCACTGCAAGCAGGTTTACAGGAATTCTTTCAATTATACCACAATGACCTATGGTACCCACAAGGCTTCAGATTCAAAGCACTTTCTGATCACACCCCTAAGAGAGCCCAAATCCAAGATCTGTCAGAACGTACAGATTTTCTATGAGACTGCAGACTACCTTCGGTCAGAGAAAGTCCATGGAAATGTGCAAATTCAAATACATTAAACAAAACGCAATCTTATCTATCCTGGTATCTCCTTCCCTACCATCTTGATTGGAAATATTTCAAAACACAACTGTGTTCCATGATTAGGGAAGGCTGAGAAGAAATCTCAAGGACAAAAAAAAAAAAAAAAGGCTCAGAACCCAGCAAGGGCTAAGGCCTGGGTGTGCTGGCAGGCAGGATCCATGCTGTGTTCCTTTTTTTCTCTCTCTGACTAAATGGAATTTATTGAGAGGACAATGCATAGATTTCTGACTTTTAAGGACGCTGAAGAAACAGACTTGGAAAGTGGACAAAACGTGGAGATATGTCGCAGCCAAACTTCCATTCAGTGAAAAGTTTGCTGATTATGCTTCTTCTCCATCACTGGATATGGGATTCTAGGACATTCGTCATTGTCACCAACCATGGACACTCTGCTATTCCCTGACTCTCAACTTCACCACCTGTACTATATTCTTAATATGATGCAAGTTTTGGAAGAACTTGAGTTGTGAGTCGAACCTCCCACCCCACATGTACCCTCGAGTCTTCTCACCTCCTGATCCATGAGACACTGTAAATTCCTTTTCTCATTTGTTTAGTAGCCTGTTCCTCCTGATTTTGTGCTTGTCACTGGAAGCCTCTAACGGGCTTTCATAAGGGACCAGAGAATCAACATTTTAGGCTTTGTGAGATATATGATGTCCATCACAGCTACTCAGCTCTGCCATGGTAGCATGAGAGCAGCCATAGATCATATGAAATGAATGTGTGTGGCCATGTTCCAATAAAACTTATTGACTATCACATGCAGAAGATTGAAACAGGGCCCCCATCTATCCCCATACACAAAAATCAACTCTAAATGGATCAGAGATCTAAATGTAAAACCTCAAACCATAAGAACCTTAGAAAATGAAGGACATACCCTCATAGAAATTGGAACTGGCATCCAATTCCTGAACAAAACCCAAAACCCACAGGCCATAAGAGATAAGATAGACAAGTAGGACCTCATTAAACTGACAAGTTTCTGTAAAGCCAAAGAAACCATCAAAAAAGCAGGGAGACAGCCTACAGACTGGGAAAAAGTATTTGCCAGCTCCAGGTCTGACAAAGGCTTGACATCTTGGATCTACAAGGAACTCAAACGTGCTGAAAAGAAAAAAACAAACAGCCCCATTATAAAATGGGCAAAAGATATGAACAGATACTTCTCAAAGGAAGACATCTGAGCAACCAACAGACACATGAAAAAATGTTCAACCTCAAAACCACACTGAGATACCACCTAACTCCAGTCAGAATGGCAATTATCAATAACTCAAAAAATAACAGTTGCTGGAGAGGGTGTGGTGAAAAGGGAACACTTCTACATTGTTGGTGGGAGTGCAAACTAGTGCAACCTCTGTGGAAAACAGTATGGCGATTCCTAAAAGCTCTAAATATTGACCTCCCATATGACCCCGCAATCTCCCTACTGGGAATATACCCTGAAGAACTCAAATCACTCTATAAAAAAGATACCTACACATGTATGTTTATCGCAGCATTGTTCACAATAGCAAGAACCTGGAAGCAACCATGCTCTCCATCAAAAGAGGACTGGATTTTAAAAATGTGGTACATATACATGATGGGATACTATGCAGCCATAAAAAAGAACAAAATCATGAATTTTGCAGCAACCTGGATGGAACTAGAGTCTATAATACTGAGTGATCTCTCACAGAAATGAAGATCTGAGTTTCACATGTTCTCACTCATATAGTGAACCTTGAACATCCAACATAATACTATAAGAAAATGACTGACAGTGGTGGGAAACTATGGGGGGGAGGTGAAGGGAGATGGGATTAATGGTAGTAAATATCTATCTGGGGATGGGGAGACACCTCTTATCAACAAGGGTGCTTGAACAAAGCATATTTGTATACCTAACCCTTAACTGTACCCCACAATATCATAATAAAAAATATTGATTAAAAAAAAAGCTTATTGACTAAAACAGGTGGCAGACTGGGTTTGGTCCATAGGCGGTAGTTTGTGATCACCTGTTCTATAACAATATTTAATGCTATTTTTCCCACAGAAAAAGCCTATAAGGTACATACCTTTATTATTCCTACTTGACAGATAAGGAAGTTGAGGAACAAAGGCGTTCAATATTTACCCAGATGCCACAGGTCAGTGGACACTCTGGAGCACTGGAACTCACACCAAGGCTGTCCACCTCCTAAACCACACTACTATAACCATCACCCTAAACAGTGGCTCGGGGATGACTTGTAATCTACGCTAAGGACTCTCCAACCTCTTCCAGAGCAATAGTGACACCAGTGATACAGTCATTCTGCTGTTCCCCACACAGAACTGTATCTGCACTACCCCAGTCAAACAAGGAAGAACTATAGATAACGAGCTCCAGGTCTCCTCGAGAGGAGCCTCCCTTTGGTCATAAGAATAAAATGATGGTTTTCACCTCTATAGTAGGGAGCTTCAGGATAAGCATTCTCTCCTCAGTGATCCAGGTTGGAAAACAACCCAGAAACCAAGAAGATATTCCCAAGCGTGGCATGCAATGTTGTGCTTACTCACCCTGGACTGAAGAAATCTCTCTTCCTTTTCCAGAGTCAACTTAATTCATTGGACAGTAATGATTTCCTATCACTGACATGACCATTTACTTAAAAATACTTTATACTGAAATATCTTTAGAGGTTCAGAAACTTGTTCATTCTTTTTTTAATTTTTTTTTTATTTCAATAGCTTTGGGGAGTACAAATGACTTTTGGCATGGATGCATTATATAGTGGTGAAGAAGTCTGGTCAGAAACTTGTTAATTCTTAAAGGTACCCTTTTGTATAATGCCCCCTGTTCTGAGGGGGATTATATCCAGGGCCATAGCATCCTCTCAGTATCAATAACCCATCAGTCACCTGATGGACCGCTGTTTGAAATCTCCTCCTGAGCATCATTTAAAGATGCCAGACTTGAGGCTGACTCATGGGGTTACTGCTACCTGCCAGAGCCACCTTTGTGCATCTTTTGAATGCAACGTCTACCTCCTGGCATCACTCTGATACATTTCCTGAGGCTTCAGCTTTCTCTCCTCCTGGGTTTCATCTATAACATCAACACTATGATTTTTTAATTAGCTCTGTGAAATGTACCTTTAAAATCAAATCTCAGAAAAGAACTGGAATTTGTGGAATAAAGTAACCTGGACATCTAGCTTGAGGAATGTCTCAGTTGGATTTCCAGCATAGCCACAGTCAGGCAGCCAAGAAAACCATTTACCACTAGCATCGGCCTCTGTTTCCTTGGCCCTGATAAGCTGCTTTGCGGAAGGTGGATTTTTCAGTCCTGATCTTCTACTCTTCTCTTAAAGGAAACAGAATAGGGGCCACCTGACTAAGTCCTGACTAATTGTAGATGATCAGACCTTTGAAGATAGGTTTGTCAGAGATGGTTGCTACAAGCTATTTCATTAGGGATTTCCCAAGCAAGATTCAGATTCTCAAGATTCAGAACCAACTCCTAGAGGTTCTGAGTCCCAACGAGAGGGCTAAATATATCTGTACAACTCAAGGCCAGCCACAGGAACCCAGATAGCCTTTGCAGGTACCCACTCTTCAAGCAAGAATCAAGTTAAGCTTTGATGATTCTCCCCTCTATTCCAAACATACTTCCTTCTTAGGAAAACTCCACATAAGTTTCCACTGACAGTGACAGGAAACACTTCTCTCCTCATGTTACTGAAGCTACAAACTTATGCAAAAATCTCAAAAAGATACCAATGGAAATGCTTAAAGGAGTGACCTCTATTCCACAGATACTACTCAATTTCTGAAGAGCAGTCTATGGCAGGAAAGACAACTATTCTTGAACTAGACAGATTGATAGATAGATAATGGATAGACAGGTAGATGATAGATAGACAGTTGACAGACACACAGACATAGAAGAAGTTGATACAGGTAATTATAATCTTTGTGAATTACCTGAAGGCAATGTACAAATGATTTCAGCTCAAAGAAAGATGAAAAATATGGCATCAATATCTAGTTCCCTGGGGCACTGAGAAAAAATGAAACAGCCCCTTCTCTGTGTCTTAATGTACGATCACAACAAATTCAGTACAACCCGCATCAATTAAGTTCCTACTATATAGCTGGCACCATGCTAAGAGAGGAATGAGCATAGTCCCTGTCTTAGAGAGTTCCAAATCTAGCTGAGAAGAAAACCACACCAACAAATAACCATAACATAAAGGAGACTATAATAAGTGCTATAATAAAGATACAAAAGTGCAGAAAAAATAATAGCGTTGTTGGCTTTGTTTTTTTCAAGGACCACAAATTATAAAAATTTACCAAGGCATCCCAAGCGAGGGCAAGGGCTAATTGGCAATCTTCAGAGCTTAGCAACAACAAACGAAATGAAAACAGGATTTCTCATTTCCCAAAACAAAACATGCTGAATTATGACCACAGATACCTTCTCAGTACACTCCTAGAAATGATCTCAATATCTCTTCTGCATTTATGACCTGAAAAACTATAATAATACATCAAAGTCTAGTGAAAAGACCAAAATAAAGAATCACCATCTTTTCCTTCATCATTCTTTAATCTCTACCTCAGCCTCCCAGTTCATTAAAGACAGCCTACATTTCTTGGTTTCTGCAACAGAAGGACTTTTTGCTTATGGGCCAATTTGCAATGATTCAGGATAATAGCCTTCTGAAAACACTTAAAAGTATTTGCTTCTCACATCTATTTACTCCACAAACATGGAGAGCTTTATACTCTACCAGATCCTGAGATCAAGAGATAAACAAGACACGGTTCCATTCTCAATAAGCTCACAGTCCAGAGATGCTGAGAAGGAAGGAAACAACAAATGCATATACAAATAAGGACATTTAAAAGTGATGAAGGCTCTATTGGGTCCATGGTTATGGTACTAGATAAACATCCAAGTACTATTTCTTCTGCACAAGACCAAATAAAGAAGTCAGAAAATTATCAAATATTTTTAGAAGAGTCAAAAGTAGTCTAGTACATGAGGTTTAGTTTCCTAACGGGTCTCTCACTCCTAGTCGCTACCCTTTCTTATCCATCATCTATCCTGCCTCTGGGTTAGTACTCCTAATATTTAATTCTAATTGTGTTAATTCTCTGTTCAAAGAGTTTCAATGCCTCTCTCCTTGACTATTGAGTGAAATTCAGGCTTCTTAGCAAGGTACCCAAGCACTCCAAAATCTAGCCTCAACCTTCTGCTCCAGTCTTGTTTATTTACTTAATAAATATCTAATAAGTGTTGAGTATTGTTCTGGGCATGGGAAATATTGGGAAAAACAAGACAATCAAGACTCCTAATTTCTTAGTGGAATAGCAGAAGGGAGTCAAATTAAGCAAGCACACAAAAATCTCAAATGGTGATAAGTGCTATGAAAAGATAAAGTGGTGATAGAGAATGACACGATAGGAGACTATATTTATTTATTTGTTTGTACACTTGTTTGTTTGTTTTTGAGTCAGAATCTCACACTGTTGCCCAGGCTGAAGTGCAGTGGCACAATTATGGCTCACCACAATCCCGAACTCCTAGGCTCAGACAATACTTCCACCTCAGCCTCCCAAGCAGCTGAGATTACAAACATGCACTACTAAGCCCAGTTAATTGTTTTATTTATTTATTTATTTTTTTTTTTTTTTTTTTTTGAGTTGGAGTCTCACTCTGTCGCCCAGACTGGAGTGCAGTGGCCGCTTCCGGCCACCGCAACCTCGCCTGCTGGGCTCCGGCGATCCTTCCGCCTCAGCCTTCCGAGTAGCTGGAACTACAGGCATGCGCTACCACGCCCGGCTGATTTTTTTATTTATTGTAGAGATGAGGTCTCGCTGCCCAGGCGGGTCTCGAACCCGCGGGCTCAGGCAATCCACTCACCTCAGCCTCCCAAAGGCGCGGGATTACAGGCTGAGCCACCGAGCCCGGCTGTTTTATTTATTTACTTACTTTTCTATAGACGAAGTCTCACTATATTGCCCAGGCTGGTCTCAAACTCCTGGGCTCAAGCAATCCTCCCACTTTACCATCCCAAAATGCTGAGATTACAGGTGTGAGCCACCAGTCCAGCCAGGAGGCTACTTTAGAATGGGTGATTAGGAAGGATTTCTGTGCAAGTGACATTTAAACTGAGACCTGAATAGCAAGGGACAAGCCAGGTCACCTCTAGGCAGTGAGTATGTCAAACAAAGAAACCAGCCATGACAAAGGCCCAATGGAACCATAAAGAAGACTGGACTGGGTAGAGCCTCAGAAACAAAAGGAGAATGATGTGAGATGAGACTGGAGAGTAGGCCTTGTGGGCAAGATGTGAATTGTAAATTCTTTTTTTTTTTTTTGAGTTGGAGTCTCACTCTGTCGTCCAGACTGGAGTGCAGTGTCCGCTCCTGGCCACCGCAACCTCGACCTGCTGGGCTCTGGTGATCCTTCCGCCTCAGCCTTCCAAGTAACCAGAATTACAGGCATGCGCTACCATGCCCAGCTGATTTTTTTTTTTTTTTTTTTGTAGAGATGAGGTCTCTCTGCCCAGGTGGGTCTCAAACCCGCGGGCTCAGGCAATCCACTCACCTCGGCCTCCCTAAGGCGCAGGATTACAGGCTGAGCCACAGAGCCTGGCTTGAATTGTAGATTCTTATCCTATGTCAGATGAGAAGCCTTTAGCAGGTTTGACACAAGAAAGAAAACTAATGTGATATTTAGCCTAAAGGGGTCCATTTGACTACACTAAAAAGAAGGGAATGAAGAGGGGTGAAGGATGAAGCAGGGAACTTAAGTCGAAAGCTCTTGCAGAATTCAAGTGAGAAATTAGGGTGACCTGGACCAGGGTGGGAGTGAGGGAAATGGAGAGAGATGAACTGGGTCATGATATGCGGAGGATGTCAGATTAACAGAATGTACTCCTGGATCATGTGTGGGAGGCAGGGGGAAAAGAAGAGTGAAAGACATCAGAGTTGACTTCAAGGTGCAGCAGACAGATAGTGGTGCCAGTTACTTAGTTTCCACTGTCTTCCTTTCCTTCCAACTCTAACCCCTTCAACACTTCTGGCCCCAACAACTCTAGGGTCAAATTACATAATGTGTCACCTCTTGAGCACAATGTACTCTTTTCAAATGTATTTCATTGTTCATTCCCTCTATTTCTTCATTAGTGAAACTCTAGAAATAATTAAGACTAAAAACAATGTTGTAACCGAGCATGGTGGCTCGCGCTTAGAATCACAGCAGTTTAGGAGGCATAGGTGAGAGGATTGCCTGAGGTCAGGGGTTTGAAACCAGCCTGGGCAACTTGACAATACCTCATCTCTACAATAAATAAAAAAATTAGCTAGGCATGATGGGGCACATCTGTAGCTCCAGCTACTTGGAAGGCTGAGGCTGAAAGAAGCTGTGGTAGCTGTGAGTGTGCCAATGCCCTCAAGCCTGGGCAACAGAGCGAGACTCCGACCAAAAAAAAAAAAAACGTTGCATTTCTGAACATGTGTGCTGAAACTATCTCTTCTGTTTACAAGAACTGTTTTTTTCATACTTCAATTACCACATGCATTCTACTCCATCTTATACATATTATTATTACTATATCCATTGGGGTCTAAATGTGTCCTCAAAATTCATGCTGAAACTTCATTGCCAATATGATAAGACTGTCACAGAGAGGTAGGGTCTTTAGGAGGTGACTAAGTCATGAGGGTGGAGCCTTCATGAATGGAATTGGCGCCCTTATAAAAGGGATTTAGAAACTGGTTTCATCCTTTTCCACTCCTTCTGTAATGTGAGAACATAGCAACAAGGTGCCATCTTGGAAGCAGAGATAGACAACCCTCGCCTGACACCAAATCTTCCAGTGCCTTGATCTTGGACTTCTCAGTCTCCAAAATTTATTGTGAGAAAATAAATTTCTATTCTTTATTAATTACCCAGTCTGTATTCTGTTACAGCTGTATAACTCTACAAACATGTTAAGACAACATGTTTGCCACTTTCACCCATAAACCATAAACCCTACCTGTGACCAGGTTTTCTTCATCTTTGTATCCCCCCAAGAATCTTTGCATCCACAAATATGTGTTGAAGAGGGTAGAGATGGTGCAGATACTGTTGATACTGACATCAAATTTTTGTTTTGTTCCTCCATCCTAGACTGCCTTAGAATAATTCCTACAAAGATTTTGAAGATTGTTCCATTTTCTAGATGAGAGGATGAATTTTAAATGACTTGTCTCAGCGACAGTGAACCAGGATTCAAATTCATACCCTAGGGGTTCTAACAATATCATAGAGAACCATGTCAATTATGCATATTTCCTCTTTAAATCCCTGCAAAAAAAAAAAAAAGCCTGCACAGGATCTTTTTTTATCAAATCTAAACTGCCGATTCTAAGACTCAATATTATTTAATGGGTCTTTTCTCATAAAAGAAAAGGTGAGGTCAATTAAATTTTGACACATGCTAAAACTCCATCCATTATAAGGGCATCCTTACTTCAGAGATGTTAAATATGAGAAGGGGAAAATAAAGTGCTTTAAAATCCTCACTTAATAAGCTAGGAAACGAAAGCTTAGAGAAAATAAGTAGTGACTTCACATCAGAAACCAAGTAATGGCAGAGTAAGGAGGCAAACTCAGGTGTCTTGCCTCCAAAAATTGTGCTTGTTCCCCTCTATGGATCTTGAATTTTTCAGAAGTGGCCCAACCACAGCGGGTCAGCATAAAGAAACGAAGATCAAATGTTGACCCAAGCTGAAACCATGCTTTACACTAATGCAATTACCAAAGGCCAAAACTTACTGGTCCTTCGTGAAATCAAAGGAAAATGTCTGGCTAGGTTCCTGCTCTGTGGGTGGCACCATCCAGAATTGTCAGGGATAATGGTAATTTATGTTTCCTTCCACACCTGCTCTCTTCCCGGCTTTAGTCACACAGCTTCTCTCCAGGGGAGGACGAGGGAGGGGCTGAAATGCGGGGAAGGAAGCGGCTCTTTTTCACCACAGCTCAGCTAAATTGCATTTGCCCTCTTTTGCATAGAGCAGTAAAGTGTTATAGAAAATGCTGCATAGATTTTTAATTTTCTCCTTGTCACCGGGTGCTGTAATCACATAATTAACCAAGTGGTAGAGATAGTCATTTATAGCAAATGGGCAAAACAATCACAGAGGTTAGCCACCCAGGGACCAAAAGGGTTACATCTGCCTCTCAAAAAGGCATGTGTGGACAGACAGCATCACCATGCCTTGTCTGCGTGGGACCCGACACCTTGAGAATGCAGCATTAAAGGGCATTGCATTTGTCCTTCAAGATAATGAATTGCTATCTGTTCAGTGGTATAGAAGGCCCTGAAATGGACAGGGTGGGAACAGGACCCCAGGGCCAGAGGCCAGCCACTCTACAGATGCCCCAGATCTCCCCTCCACCTAGGGGACGGCTTTCTTGTAAGTACCTTTCTTCATGCTCCTCCTTCTGCACAAAATGTCCTTCCAGCCTGCTGGACTCCTGTTCCTCCTTCAAGGATGGCCCAGACTTTTTTTGTTTTGTTTTGTTTTTTCTGGTGCCTTCCCTGCCCAACCACCTCTCCATGGCCCAGAACCCCTCATTTCTACCACTAGAGTCAGAAACAACACACAAACACACACACACTACCTCCCCCACCACCAGCAGGTGATTGTGGGCAGAAACTAATAGAACCTTATTAAGATTCAGGAAGAGTTTTGTTTACACGCCTTCTCAGATAGAGAGGTCTCCCCTTCTCCATAGCATGGCAATTACGAAGATGGTTCCAATTTCCACTTCCTGGAATTCAGGGATGAGAAACAAATCAGTGATTTTGAGAGGCATTTTGACTGACAACAGAACGCTCCCTTGCCCACCATCACCTCAAATTCATTCTGTCATAGAAGCCTGAAATTCTAACTTGTGTATTCAGCATTGTCTTCTCCACAAGATACTTTCTTTTCAAATGCAACACCCATGGGAAAAGTAGCATGTGTCTTAGTGTGCCCCAAACCTCCATGTAAATTAGCATCACTTATGTCTTTTTCTTCTAAAAGGTGAAGGCCAGACAGCAGAAAACACAGCTCACCTGGCAGAGAGAGAATTGCTCAACAGAAGGGGAACTAGGAAGAAAGAGGAACTAAATGACATGAAAAATAATAAGAATTTATTAAGGCCGGGTTTGGTGGCTCAGCCTGTAATCCCAGCACTTTGGGAGGCCAAGGCAGGTGGATTACCTGAGCCTGAGGGTTCGAGACCAGCGCAGGCAACTTGGCGAGACCTCATCTCTACAATAAATCAAAAATTAGCCAGGCATGGTAGCGTGTGCCTGTACTTTCAGTTACTTGGAAGACTGAGGCAGAAGGATCGCCAGAGCCCAGCAGGTCAACGATGGGGTGGCTGGGAGTGGGCCACTGTACTCCAGCCTGGGCAACAGAGTAAGACTCCAACTCAAAAAAAAAAATTTATTGAGCAGATACTTCAGACCAGGATTTAGTCATTCACCTACTGCAGCTTTGTAAAACAGGTATTGTTAGTAGCAGTATTTTCATTTCATGGATGACAAGGATTGGTTAGGTAATTTGCCCAAAGTCTAAGTGGAGTTGCTGGAATTCAACCTTGGACCTGTCT
This sequence comes from Carlito syrichta, assembly GCF_000164805.1. Lineage (NCBI taxonomy): Eukaryota > Metazoa > Chordata > Mammalia > Primates > Tarsiidae > Carlito > Carlito syrichta. The sequence goes on along the minus strand of NW_007246633.1, from coordinate 2,598 downwards.
GTGGCAAAATCCACATGCTTTCCCTACACCAAGGATGCAAACTATGGAATTGTTTTCCTTTTTTGCCCTCTCTTCAACTGGCCCTTATGCTTTTGCCTCCTTCTCTCCACCAAAACCTGCTCAAAAGAAAGAGTCAAATACTGTGTCATTCATACCTTGGAGATGAGACCAGCCAAATGCAGTGGCTGATGCCTGCAACCCCAACACTTTAGGTGGCCAAGGCTGGAAGATTGTTTGAGGCCAGGAGTTCAAGACCAGTTTATATTTATATTTTTGTAGATTTAGGGATAAAAGTGCAGTTTTGTTACACTGATATATTGTGTAGTGGTAAAATCTGGACTTTTAGTGAAACCATCACTCAAATAGTGGACATTGTACTCATTAAGTAAATTCTCATCCCTCATCCCTTCCTACCCTCCCACCTTTCTAAATCTCCAGTGTCTATTATTCCACATTCTATGTCCACGTGTACAGGGATATTCCTGAGTCTCTTTCAAAAGAGTATCAGACACTGGAGAGGACAGGAGGTTTAAGGTCCTATGTGTGCCTACATGTGTGTTAGGAGGTAGGGGAAGCAGAAAGGAGGACAGAGAAGGCTTCCAAGACACCAAAAGTCGCTTCTGCCTCAGTGACCAATCTGAGAATCCCTCAATGACAAAGAGGATTTGGATCTTCAGAACCAGAGGTAAAAGTCTAAGAGGGGCCAGGCACAGTGGCTCATGCTGATAATCCCAGCACCTGAAGAGGCGGAGGGGGGAGAATCACTTGATCCCAGGAGTTCAAGACTAATCTGGACCACATAGTGAGAACTTGTTTCTTTAAGAAATAAATTAACCAGGTGTGGTGATACACGCCTATAGTCCCAGCTACTCAGGAGACAAAGACAGGAAGACCACTTGAATCTAGGACGTCAAGGCTGCAGTGAGCTGAGATCATGCCACTGCACTCCAGCCTCAATGACAGAGTAAGACCCTGTCTCAAAAAAAAAAAAAGGGTGGGGTTGTCGAAGAGACATCCAATCAGCTTTCTCAACTTTCTTAACCGTGAAACCCTTATGAGAAAAATGCAATCTCACAGCCCCTAAGGAGAGGAAGCATAAGACCTCCCTGTTAAGTATTCTTACCAGCCAGGTACTCTTTAGTCTTACAAATAGAAGTCATAGTGCAGTGTTAAACACTCCTCTGTACTCTCTGCCAATTCTAATTTGCCCTACTGGTTCTAAGGCACGGATTTCCTTCTTCCTGATTCTTTGCACACTCTACTTCCAATCAAGGCAGAGTGTAAGCTCTAGGCATTCCACCCAGGTTTGTGTCTGGGGTGGAAGGAACAGACTTGCAGGACTTGGAGCAGCGTAGAAAAGGACCCAAGGTCACACATACTGTCAGAGCTTGGAGGTTCCTTCCCTAGGTGTGTTCTGAGCACAGGTGAGGGGGTATCCTGCCTGCTAATGTGGATGCTCCTCTCACAAAAGGTGGCAGCCCCGAGTGTGACAGATAGCACAAGGGCCAGGCCTGGGAACTGCCCACTATCTCTTGCTCCAGTGCTTGAGAGCAAAGGACAGAAGTCATGAGTGCTGATGGCTCTCTTTCTAGGGGCCAACCCTTTGTGTTATCATCTTATTTCACCCACAAAGTAACTCTATTAAAAAGCTGTTTGCCCAATTTTATTTTCTCTATTGTTCATATCATTAGCTGAAATTATGGTACTGAATTACTTGTGTATAGTCATGTATAATGGTGCTTATTTACTCCCATTCTCCTGCCCCTCCACCCCACTGCATTGGAATATAAGTACCATGAGGCAGAGACTGTGTCTTCTGTATCCCCAGAAGCTAGAATGATGGCATGTGTTTAATAAATATTTGTGGAGTAAGTGAACTATACAGTTAGGAAACTTAGGTGCACATAAGTTAAATAACACAGTCAAAGTTAATTGATCATAAAGGGGCAGAACTAGGAATTGAATGAACTATGCCTAACTCTAAAACCCTGTATGCTCTTACCACTATACCATACTGTAAGAACCACTATACCATAGTAGAAGTAGGTTCATCCCAACAACCCAACACTTTTTGTTTTGTTTTTGGAGACAAGGCCTCACTATGTTGCCCAGTATGTTACCACTACACCATAGTAGAAGTAGGTTCATCCCAACAACCCAACACTTTTTGCTTTGTTTTTGGAGACAAGGCCTCACTATGTTGCCCAGGCTAAAACGTTGTGGTTATTCCCTGGCATTATGCCACTACTGATCAGCACGGGAGCTTTGACCTGCTCTGTTTCCAACCAGGGCCTGTTCACCCTTCCTTAGGCAACCTGGTGGTTCCCTGCTCCTGAGAGGTCACCATATTGATGCTGAGCCTAACATGGACACTCAATCAGCATAGGGCACTACAGCCCAGAACTCTTGGGCTCAATGATCCTCCCAGGTAGCTGGGACTATAGATGCACACCACCACTCCCGGCCCAATCCAACATTGTTTAAAAGTAACTTAGGCCAGCCGGGCTCGGTGGCTAAGCCTGTAATCCCACACCTTTGGGAGGCTGAGGTGAGTGGATTGCCTGAGCCTGCGGGTTCGAGACATGCCTGGGCAACTTG
>NW_007246632.1:700427-762639 GCF_000164805.1 Carlito syrichta | reverse complement strand
CCAGTCCTCTTTTGATGAGCAGCATGGTTGTTTCCAGATTCTTGCTACTGTGAACAACGCTGCGATAAACATACGTGTGCAGGTATCTTTTTTATAGAGTGATTTGTGTTCTTCAGGGTATATTCCCAGTAGGGGGATTGCAGGGTCATATGGAAGGTCAATTTTTAGAGCTTTTAGGAATCGCCACACTGCTTTCCACAGAGGTTGCACTAGTTTACACTCCCACCAACAGTGTAGAAGTGTTCCCTTTTCACCACACCCTCTCCAGCAGCTGTTATTTTTTGAGTTGTTGATAATTGCCATTCTGACTGGAGTTAGGTGGTATCTCAGTGTGGTTTTGATTTGCATCTCCCTGATGATACATTGCTATCTATTTTTTATAGTCTTATTCAAACTAATCTTTATTTTTTAATTTTAAGTTTTATCATGTTTATATGTCATCTTAAATTCTCTCTAAAAGGAGACAAATTATGTAAACAAATTGAGTAACCACAGTTGTGTAATAATTCTACAATTCAGTTTTAACTTCAGGGTTTTTCCAATGAGAATGTTTAAATAACTCATCCAATGCCATACAACTTGTAAATGATGAAAACCATATTTAAATTCAGTCTATACTAGAGATTCAAGAATCAATGAGACAGTCCTTGCCCTATGGACCTAGCTGAGGCATAGAACTTAAAGTCTGCAAGAGGTCACAGCAGCTGTGTTGTGCTGAAAGACCCTGACATCAATTGTGGATATCCTGGACTAGAGGCCAGAGATCGGTCTCAGAGTCTCTGATCATGTGCTTACGCAGTGGGGCCTCCACCTTGATCTTAGAAGGCACATGTCAAGAAGTGATCCTTGTGATGAAGAGTATGACTGGGCCTAACTCCCAATAATGCCTCCCTCCTGCTCCTTCCAATAATGTGGTTACTCCCCTCTTCATGTATCTGCCTAATTTAGAACCTCATATTTACTCAAACAATTCTTCCTGTCTTCACTGGAACAAGAATGTAGAACTCTTTTTCTTGTATGCTCTTTATTCAAAGCATACTAGAAAAAGAGTTCTACATTTTACTAAGTACTCCACCAAGTAGGAGACACAGAAGTTTGTGTGTGTATGCATGTAGTATATATGTGTATGTATACTAAATTGCATGTTATAATTTGGGATGGAATAAGGTATTGTACAGGAATAGCAGATTGAGATAGCAGCAATTCTTGGAGTGTATGTGGTAAAGAAAAGCAGGCAGAAGAGGAAGTGGGAGAAACTGGAAGGAAGGGACAATTTAGAGAAAATTATTTAAGTGAAGTGTAAGACAAGATTTCTGGCTTTGTAAAAACTGTCTCCATAGGAACATAGACCAATTAACATGGAACAATTAAGAATAATTAAAAGCTAAATGTTGTTTATGACCTTGACTATGCAAGAAGTTAAGAAGAGCCAAGAAGGTGTTACCCAGGAGACCAGGCTTGAGAACCTTTTAAAGATGAGAAAATGTAATCAGGCAAAGAAAGGATGGCATTTTGTACATAGATTTATAGAACCCAAGTGACCATAATTCAATTGAGATTGTTTTCCATAAACCTCACATAAAATTGGTTTCATAAAATTCTCAACAGTCCTGAGGTTATTCTTAAATTTCTGTTGTGTATGATTTATAATACCCTGGTCATTAGCACCCTGAAGTCTTGGCTGCTTCATCTATTTATTTTACGTTTTCCACATGTGCCTAGGACAGTGCTCTAAGCTAACAGTTTTCAATAAATACTTATTAATTGACCATAAAACCACCTTATGAAGTAATAATTATGATAGTGTCCACTTATACATAGTTACTGTCCCAAGTAGATACATTCATCACATTTGAAGGGCTTGAAGCAAAAGTACAAATGAAGGCCGTATGCTAAATATTTAAAAGTGCTAAATCAAGCTAACAAACTATTATTGAATACATTTATATATCTTCCTACTGTTTCTTGCTTTAGGTTAGGTTCAAAATGAGACTTACTGAATAAATTTTCAGATGTTTCAGAGTTCCTAGCCAGAAAGAGGCAGTATAGGAAGAATGGACCTGAGCCTCTGAGCTAAGAACCACCTCATTTTCTTCCCTCCTCATCAAGCTTTCTTCAACTCTGGCCCATGACACTTTAGCACATGCTTATAAGCCACGCCCCATGAAACTCAATGCAGAAACTTAGGAGTACACACACCAATGAGACGGTCCACCATCAGAAGATGGATTAGTGACATAGCTATAGTCCAGAAGCAGGACCATTTAAGCAGGGAACACAGAGTCTAACTCTTGGTGATGTGGTATTTGAGCTCTAGGTGGGCACATCTTTTTAATCCCACAAGCTGCTCACCTGATGGGGAGAAGTTCCTGCCAGAGGAGAATCATATTGAGACCTTATAAAGCAACTGACCAGAGGCAGAGGTCTCTCTAGCCTAGAGCTATTGGCAGGTAATATGCTAAGCACTTGGAAACTTTATTGATAGGAAGACTGGACGTCAAAGTTGTTTAATGTCTACTCAGGCTCTGACAGGTAGTACATAAATAATGGAATGAGGATTTGAATCCTCGCTTGTGTTACTTAGGAGTTTCTTATCTTTTTTTGAGTGTTTTCTTGGGGCTCTTGAAAACTTGCTTTAGGTTCTGGTTTCTCCTTCCTTCTCTTCTATTCCTCTACCTTAGAGTATGAGTTTAGGATGAGAAGGAAGGTGCTTGGGTTTGCAGGTACAAGAAGGAAAGAAGTAAAAGGGATCAAGAATAGTGGGACTGCCTGAGCCTACATGTTTAAGACCAGCCTGGGCAACTTGGTGAGACCTCATCTCTACAATAAATCAAAAATTAGTCGGGCATGGTGACATGTGCCTAATTCCAGCTACTTGGAAGGCTGATGCGGAAAGGATCACCTGAGCCCAGCAGGTCGAGGCTGTGGTGGTTGTGAGCATGCCATTGCACTCCAGCCTAGGCGACAGAGTGAGACTCCAACTCAAAGCAAAAAACCAAACAACAACAAAAAAGAAGTTAATGGGAGCCAAAAGTTGAAGAGGAAGAGTTAAGAGAGTGACATCGCAGAAAGGGAAGAAGTTAGATTTAATTATCTGGTTTTAAAAGACTGGAAACACACTTTAAATATTAAATATTTGGGGTATTATTAAGGGGAAAAATTCTTACATCACCAGTGTTATTATTTTTATTATGGAATATATATAAACACATATCAGCATAAAAGCAGGTATTACTTTTATTCACTATGAAACAAGCATAAATTTAGAAAACATACATAAACAAATTAAACATACCCTTTCATTAATTTATTCATCCTTTCAGCAAGTGATTAATAGGTACTGAGGAACCAGGCACTATGTCTTTTATAGCAGATAAGACACACAAAGCTTTTTCTGCCACAGCATTTCAATCTAGTAGGGTAAAATGAATATTAATTATAGCTATTTAATATAAAAATGATATTTTGTTGAAACAATCTCTGATTACAACATGGAGCTTTTGAGTTTGGCATGACCATACAATACTACATATTCCAAGATGACTCAATTCTCTGATCATCTGTTACTTTTCAAATTACTGACAAATATCCTGTGGTATCAGTTGGCTTTCATGTGGCACAAGCATGTTATTTATATTCAAATCCATTTCTCATTAGCCATGACAATGAAATAATACTCAGTACTATGCAGCCATGCTCCTAAGCATAAATGTTGACCCTAAAGTCATGTGTTAGTACTCAGTTATAAAGTGTAATTAAAATGATCCTGAAAGGCTTGCATTGTTAAATAGAGTATTATATAAATAAAATATAAAATTAAGAAATATAGAAAACTTCAAAAGCCATGGGAAAACATTCACAAAACATGGTTTGAGGAATATTGTAATAAGTTATGCTTCCTATTTTCTTTCTCCCTCAGGCTGACTTAATAGATTCTGACCTCTTTGGGGACAGAGACCCATTGTCTCAGATCTGTAGTCTCAGTGTTTTTTATGTTTCTAGTACAAAGAGGATGCATAGACATGGTTTTTGAGTGAATGAACAGGAAAATGACTGAACAAACTCTGGATCAAAAATATATTTTGATTTTCTGTGATGGAAATTTGCCCAGCTGACCACTGTTAGCATGATAGAGATGATTTTTCTCTGCCTTTTTAAACATGTGACTGAAAATATACCGATACTATATTATTTTATATTGAAGATTAGTTATTTTAAAATCAAAATTGCAGAATTTAAGAAAGAATTCTTGTCATTCTGATGGAATATTAATAGTTTTCTCTCAATTTTATTCACATGCCTAGGGTTGAAATTGTATGTATTTCTTCCTTAGCATTTCTTTGTATACATTTTTAATATTGATAAAAAGTACCTAATTCGAATATATATCATGTTTAAATTTATCCTCATTATAAAATTAACACATTTATTCACAATAATTTAAAAATATGAATACTTCTACCCTAAAGAGAAAGCTGCTGTTATTTTATATTGTGGTATACCATTTCCGTTTTTTTCTAATACATACATATGCTGCATATGTGCTTGTGTTAAAAAGGGAAAGCCAACTGTGTATTCTTTTAGACATAGTATATTTAAACTGCTAGGGAAGTACCAGTGTGTAAAGTAGAGGTAGGATGCCAAAAGAAAATCTAAGTGGTATACTGCTACCATGTAGCTAAAATAACTACATTATACGGAGTTTGGAGCACCTGTACTTTTGGGAACCCAGGTGAGAAATGGTAAGAAAAGGTCTGAGGATCAGAAGTGACTAACTAAACCAAGTCCTGAGAATAAGAGTTAGGAGCAGAGCTTTCTCTTGTTGCTAGGCAACCAACATTCCAAGACAGACCTCCAGACAGCACACATGCTGCTCTGTCCCCCAGCATGACATGTGCACAGTGTGCTGGACTCCCTTGCACACTGGTCTCTGAAGACTGGCCTGTGTTCTGCCCGTAGAACATGCCCCTGACCTTACCTCAGTCTGCAGCCCAGATGGAAAAGACAGACAGCTCTGGGACTGACCTTCAGCGAAGACCCTGTGGGGTCACAGTGAAACTGTGCTAGGGATGATCTGTCAAGATCTGGTTGTCATTGCTGTTTCCTATCAATGCCTTCAGTAGGGTGGAGGTGGGGGAACTCTAGACTACACAGGAAAAACCATAATGACATGTCTTTTCAGGCATTTTCAAGACTTAAGGAGAAATGTTGGAGGTGGGGAGGAGGAGGGGTCTGTTCCATCTCCTCCAGGGAGAGCACACACATCAGATTGTCACAGAATTGGCAATGTGACTTTCTTATTCAAACTGTTTAAAACGGCAATTTCTGATTTTTTATAAAATCTGATTAATCAGTGTCCCCAAAATGCAGCATTCTGGAGGATTCGACCAGTCTACAGTACAATTAATCATTTGCCTCATGCCTGAGAAGTAACTTGGACCTTTTGTACGTTTCCTGAAATACAAAAGAAGAAAACTACAGCTATTAAATCTTATGTATCCACAGTCTCTTAACTATATTTTCAATATCCAGAAAAGCACTGAAAATAAATTTTTCTTTTTAATTTTTATTTCAAAAATAAACTTAGATAAAAACTGCAAGAATAGTTTAATCAACCCTTCATACCCCTAAATTAAATCCCTAACTGTTAACGTTCTACCATATTCATCTAGAAAATAAAAAGGGTTCCAGCAAACTACTTTGTCAACAAAACTTGACCCAAAATTCCAGGTAGCTATATAAGGTGTTTATTTATTCTACTATGGTATGAATATTCATAAATTTCATTGCAGAACTATTAATTATTGATTATGAAGTATCTCAAGATTACAGTGGTAAATGTAGGGCCAGATTAAGAATCTATTGCCTGAGGAAACCACAGTGATGTGTTGCTGTCTCCATTTACCTTGTGTCTTGGCAAGCTAGAGGTTTGTGTAGATGTCTAGATCTATTTTTGAGTCAAGGATGGATATATCAAAGCAAAGGAGATAGATATACACACCATACCTAAAGCACCCCAACTAACCCTCAGCATGATGGGTAACGACAAGGGCTTTGCCTTGGAAGACCTTAACTTTTTATAGTTTTCTAATATTGCCTTCAGTGTTTATCAGTTGAATGTCCCTGATTAATTATTTAACCTCTCAAATCTTTACATTATTTATCTCTAAAATAAGATAAATATTATTAAGTTATAGAATTAATAAAAATTAAATTATATCACACAGTGTCTACCATATAGTCAGCTCTAATAAATAAATAATTATTATTATTATATCATCTCCTCTTTGCTCTGCTAACACCCCAACAGTGCCATATGGGTGATTGGGTGATTCTCAGTGCCATTGGGTGATTCTCACCAATATGACTTGTGTTCCCTTCCTTAAATAGTGATGTCTATTTTCTGTAGTAATGGTTGTTGGTAATAATACTGACAAATTAATCTTCACAAAATACCACTGCTAAGCTTCCCACTCCATTTAGAGCGCCCATCTTTTGTCTTTTTGCTTTAGTTCTGCAAATATTTTCAGTTCCAGTTTAAGACTCTTTCTCACCACAAAACCTTCACAGATTTTTATAGTCCTTAGTAGTGCTGCCATCCAATGCAGTCTAATAGCATTTATTCTCATGGTACTGCCTGTCATTAGACTCTATAACATATATAATTTGCCTTGATCTTTTAAGTAGCTGTACAGATTAACATCATGCCTTTTTATTTCTTTGTATCTTTATCGGGGGGCGGGGCACAGAGAGAGAGAGACAGACAGACAGACAGTAAGTAGATTTATGAGAATTGGCTCACATGTTTACGGAGGCCAAGAATGTCACCCACTTTGTGTCTGCAAGCTGGAGAACAAGAAAAGTTGATAGCATAATTCAGTTAGACTATGACGACCTGAGAACTGAAAAGAGGAGGCACTGATAAGTTCCGGAGTCCAAAGGCCCAAGAACTAGGACCTCTGATGGGTATCCTAGCTTAAGTAGAAAGAGTGAGAGTTCACCCTTCCTCTGCCTTATTGTTCTACTCTGAACCTAAATTGATTGGAGAATGTCTATTCACATTGGTGAGAGTGGATCTTCTTTACTCAGTCTACCCATTTAGATTCTAATTTATTCCTGAAACGCCCTCACAGATGCACCTGGAAATAAAGTTATACTAGCTATCTGGCCATCCCTTAATTCAGTCAAGTTGATACATGAAATAAACTATTACAAAGAGAAATTTCTGTTTGATAATCAACTTGCAATATACTGTTATGGAGGAGAGAGGAAGAGAAAGAAAAATATGAACCAGTGGGAGGGCCAAAGTATTATTATTGTTGCTGCTATTTATCATAACATTATTTCTGAGGCACTCTTCAACTCTGAGAATAGTCTTTGAAGTAATGGATTGGTATGGGGAACTTTTAATTGGTTAAATGCTGCTGTGCAATTGTGAGTACTAGTTACAGTAGATGTAATTGTCATACTAAAGGAAACTATGAGGAACAAATTCCATTATATAGCCCAGGGAGAGAATCTTTTTTTTGTAAATTAATAAACAAATAAATAAGGTATGGAGAAGACAGGCCTAAATTTGAATTTCTGCTCTACCAGGTGGGAACATGGGCAAGTAATTTAACTGTCTAATCCTCAATTATACCAGATGTAGGAATCAAAGGGCGGTACTTGGTAAAGTATTATTATTGCACTAGCTAAATGGAAAAATGCTCATGTAATGTCCATTCTCTCGATCCTCATTAAGTAAACTAGACATTTATGTGTTACCAAACGTGTGTATTGGCATGGTGTCACCAGTGGAAACATAAAATCCACATCAAAGGGTATACAGAATTAATTGTATCATCTCATTTATAATGAACTCCTTTTAGGTTTTTGATGAATATTTTGCTATTTTTACATTTCTGTCTAAGTATCACTATAACCAGATGGTCAGTGATAAAATGCAAATCCCAAGACTTCCCAATATCTATATATGCCAGTGTTTTTACTTTCATTATCAACTATCCACTGCATTTGAATTAATAGTTTCATTTCTTTTCATAGAGGCTGTTTTGCTTTCATTTTTAATTATAACCTCACATCCGGATGTTTCCAGTATACTTTTTTGGAGAGCAATTTTTATGATTAACAAGTTAAAAATTTTTTTCCTCAAGATTTGAACGTGAACAGATGGTGCTTTTCAGTATCTTTTTAAAGGTGCTCTGTATCTCTTTCTTTTTTTTTTTTTTTGAGTTGGAGTCTCACTCCATCACCCAGACTGGAGTGCAGTCGCCACTCCCCGCCACCACAGCCTCGATCTACTGGGCCCTGGTGATCATTCCACCTCAGCCTTCCAAGTAGCTGGAACTACAGGTGCACGCTACCATGCCCGGCTAATTTTTTGATTTATTGTAGGGATGAGGTCTCACCAAGTTGCCCAGGTGGGTCTCGAACCCGTGGGCTCAGGCAATCCACTCACCTCAGCCTCCCAAGGCGCAGGATTACAGGCTGAGCCACCAAGCCCAGGTGTATCTCTTTCATAGAAGAGCCTAAACTATGACTTTAACACTGTATAACTGAAAATATATGGAAAGGGAAAAGTGACTATAGCTTTGAGTCTTCAGTAACACTTCTCCCTTACTGGAGATTTATTCTCTTCAATTTGGTAGCATTATTGTGATTATTTGGAATTATTAGACTCAGTGAGAATCTGAGCATATGTACTACTTGGATAGAAGTTAGAGATCACCTAAGGATGAATAGATTTATAAATTTAATTTAATATAGCCTGTAGTTTAAAATAAATATTCCAAAATTATGCATTAACATCCTTAATCGTTTGCATTGAAAAGTTTTGTGACAAGATTTTTTTGTGAAGACTAACGAAAATAAATATGTTCTGCCAGACATTCTTTATTGTCCTTCCCTGATCACTGTTTTCTACCTTTCTATAAATTAGTGGTTCCCAACCAAGTGAACTGCTTACTTAAGGTAATAACAAGTACTTGGCAAATGAAGTGTTTGCCTCCTTCTATATTATGCTGGCTTTAAGTACATGCCAGTGTTACACAAGGAATACAGAAGTACAAATCATTTCATGAGTTATGGCTGTGGTCCATCCAAATCATTTCTTATAGTGATACCAAGAGATATTTGAGAAGCATAGTCATTGTCCTCTGGCCTTCCCAGGGCAAGCACATAGTCTGGAATCTCGCTTTATTTAAAATAACTTTAAACATCTTCCTTCTTTTTTCTTCACATTCACTAGCCATAATAGATTGAAAGACAATACATGATAGTAAAGAAAAGTAGCTTTTTGTTTCTTTTTTAATTTTGGTAGTCAACAGGTATATTAATTTCCTATATTATAAATGTAAGCTCCCAGGAAAATAAGGAAATTTGAAAGTAGCTCTAAGTATCTTGGGTATGGGGCAGAGGGTGGGACAGATGACAAAGACTGATGATTAAAAAAAAAAAAAAAAAAAAAGCTGGGCTCGGTGGCTCAGTCTGTAATCCCGTGACTTGGGAGGCTGAGGTGAGTGGATTGCCTGAGCCCGCGAGTTCAAGACCCGCCTGGGCAACTTGGTGAGACCTCATCTCTACAATAAATTAAAAAATTAGCCGGGCGTGGTAACGCGCGCCTGTAGTTCCAGCTACTTGGAAGGCTGAGGCGGAAGGATCACCAGAGCCCAGCAGGTCGAGGCTGCAGTGGCCGGGAGTGGCCACTGCACTCCAGTCTGGGCAACAGGGTGAGACTCCAATTCAAAAAACAAAAAACAAAAAAAACTTTTGCATGCTAGCAACTAACTCCAACGTGTAATTTAGTATGATCTATTCTTCAAAGCTTTCCCTGACCTTCCTAGGTTAAGCTGTTGCTTTCCTTTCTTTGAAACTCCTATAAGGGATTTATATGTTTGTGAGTCTAACTCCTTCAACAGATTGTAATCACCATGGGAACAAGATCCATAGTTTATTAATCTTTAAATCTCCTAAGCTCAATGTTGTACCTAGTGAATACTAGATATTCAACAAACATTTGTGGAGTTGATTGAATTGAATTTCCAAGTGGAGTGTCCTTCTTTATATCTTCTGAATATAATTGTTATTTTGCCAGTATTTGCGTTTTCTGTCTAGTAGTAACTTGAAAATCCTTCTGGCCAGTGGAACATTATGTTTTTCCCTCAAACATTGTATATTAAAAGAGTTGATGTTAACCTGGTAGTGGTTTTCATTGTATTGTAGGAGCATTTAGCAAATACCAAATACCAAATACATTTACCAAATACCTGGTATGCACCAGACACTATGCTGCACATTTATTTCCAGTAATATGCAGAACCCAGAACTGAAATCAATTCTTATTCCCATCCTATAAGACATGACAAAACATTTCTCTATATTGCCTTCACACTTGTCTACCTTTGTGCATATGAGAAAATCATTAAATGTTTAAACATTCTGGTTTATTAAATTGTTTTCTGAATATTTTTGAAACTTTTCTAAATTATTTAAGATAAAATCTTTGCCCTTCAGTATACAGACAACCTTTTCCAGAGTACTGGTCTTTGTGATGAATATTCTTTTTATTTTATACTAGTCCCCTCTTATCCATGGGGGATACATTCCAAGACCCCCAGTGAATATCTAAAGTCTCAAATAATATGGGATTCTATATATACTATGTTTCTTTTACATATATACCCATGATAAAGTTTAATTTATAAATTAGGCACAGTATGAGATTAATAACTAATAATAAAATAGAACAGTTATAACAGTACATTATACTAAAAGTTATGAGAATGTGCTCTTACCCTCAAAATATTTTATTGTACTATACTCACCTTTCTTATGATGATGATGATATGGGATGATCAAATGCCCATGTGACTAACTGAAGTGGGATGAGTGATGCAGGCATTGTGATGTAGCTTTGGGCAATGCTGGATCATTGAGCCATGATGATGTCAATAGCTGGATGTTAGGATCAGATTATGTCAATGACTAACGGATGGGCATCTTCAACAGGGTGGATTCCCTGGACAAAGGGATAACTCATCTCAAGTGGGATCGAGTAGAATGGCATGAGATTTCATCACACTACTCAAAACAGTGCACAATTTAAAACAGATGAATTGCTTAGGGCTGAAATGTTGCATTTAATATTTTTAGACCATGGTTGACTGTGAATGGAAAGCAAAACCACTGATAAGGTGAGACTAATGTATCATCTAGATTTGCTATGAAAATTTAAAAATAATGGTGGTTGGGATCAGAACAAAATGTTCTACAAGTAGCACTCACATCATTGTCCACTTTGTACTGAGCAATTTAGAAACAGTTTTGAAAATGAATCTGAAGTTAGTTGTGTAGTCAGTTTAAGTTTTTCGATCAAGGTTACATGGAATTGCCACGATTGCTGACATTGCTTTTGAATTTCCTTAGGACATCAAAACTAAAATGCTTAAATAGCTCTGAGGATATTTATGCATAATTTTGTGATTTATTTTTAGTATCTTTTTATGTAATCTAAGTATCATATGCTCTTTATTTTTTAATCTTCTATTTATAAATTAGAATTTAATGATTACTTAGTGACCACATATTTTGTTTTGTTTTACTGTTAGACACATCCATCATGCTAAGACCTAGTAGTCTGAAGATAAAATGGTCCTACCTTAAAGAGAAAAATGCTTGATTGGGATGACTAACATCAGACTATAAGGCTACTTGAAATTAGAGCTTTTTTTTTCTCAAAAATTGCCAAACAATCCTCTTTGGACTTAGAGGTGACAGGATAATGCATAATGTTTTGGCACAAGAAGTCTCATAGTACCCGTGTTTCTGCTCACTTTACGATTTTCTGCCAAAAGGACTTAAAATGCCACAGAAAACAGAGAACACAGATTCTGCAGAGTGAATGGAGATCAGGCTAGTGGCAAGGCCATTTTAACATCACCAGTTGCTTCTTACATTCTGCTGAGAGTAATGAAAGAAACAAAACCTTTGGAAGGAACTCACTGATACAAACTCATCTTTTAAATTAAGTAAGACTGACAAGACTAAGTTCTTTGAAGCAAGAAGTGACTATCTTAGCAGTGATGGTTTAGGCCAATTATTTGGACTGCTAGAATTTTTCTTCCACCCATACAGATTGAGGTATATTATCAGTAAGGAGAAATAGAGGAATGAAGACTGATATGTGAACAGTAGATGCTTATTGAAAATCCTATATGTAATTCTCAGTTCAGAGTGTAGATTTAGTCATTCTCAATAAAATTTTTGTCATCTAAGGAAAGATTTGAGTTAAGTAACTGTGGACAATTCTGTAAAAGAAATATCCCTGAACTGGGTTGACACAGAGGGGTATTTTAATCAAGATTCTGGTGCCCAGAAAGGACAAATATGGGCACACAGAATGTGCCCCTTTCTACCACATTACTTTGTGTATAAGTCCATAAAGATACGTTTGATCTACTAAAAACATTTTTAAAATAAAGCTGCAAATTCCAAAGTCCAATCTCAAATAATTCATAATTATTTGGGGGAGGGGGAAAGGAGTAAGCAGGTATTTATCTTATTTCGAAGGCTCTGGGAAATTTCGGGAGCTGTCTCGCTAATGCTCCTCTGATTCCTCTTCCTACTTTTTGCAAATGACCCTGCCAGTGCTCTCTTAACCTTCCTTATTTGCCTAGTGTTAGTTTTCGTGTCCTGAACACTCATAGTCGAAGACTTTATTGATCTTTCTTAATGAAGGGGAAAAAAAAGCAAAACACTTTCCCTGATTCCAGAAGGGAATAAACACATCTCTTCAAGGCATTGTTTTTTTCCTTTTAGCTTCTTTTAGTTCTGGTTACAATCTCTTTCTCCACAAGAACCTGTTTTTCTAAGTGTTTGGAGTTTGCTATGTCACCCAATTACTTCTTACATTCCGCTGAGAGTAATGAAAGAAACAAAATCTCTAAAAGAAACTCGCTGATAAAAACAGTCATTTAAATTAATGGTATTTTCAGTAAGACCATGACATGCTAAGTTTTTTGAAGTAAGAAGTTAATATCTTAGCAGTAATGGGTTAGGCCAACAATTTGGACTGCCAGTATACTTTAAATTTCCTTCTGAAAGTTTGGTGTTGACACAGCTTTTATTCTTAGTTACCTTTAGAGATTTCTTCTCTTGAGGAGGGTTCATTATCTATTTTAGAATATAGATGTATTTTGAGGATTAGTGTAGTAGTAGTTTCACGTAGTTTCAAGGATGGAAATCATTGCTTCAGGGTCAGTGAGAATTCTATAAAGCAACCAGCCCCAAATGTGCCTTAAATGTCAGTCTTATGAAGGCAACTCAATTCTGAGAACAATAGCTATCAATTAGTTAAGGCCATTTTTAAAAGAAATATAGTTTGGTTTTTTGTTTGTTTGTTTCTTTATTTTTTTATTTTAAAGATGTGGGGTACAGTTCAGGATTAAGTATACAAATGTTCATTATACAGGTACCCTTGTTGATGAGGTGTGCCCCCACCCCCGGCCAAGCAAATTCCCATGACTGCTCCCCCCAGCAATTTCCCTCTACTGACAATCCTTTTCTTATAGTAAGAAACATATTTAGAAAAGGGCATTTAAAGAGAATGAAAGGTAGAGTTATATGCTGAGCTTTGGAACCTTTGAATGATCTTGGATAGCGTTTGGGGTTATCTTAGTCAGTATGGCATTGAAAGCTATCAGAAGTATAGGCCTACAGGCTTCGGGATTTCTTTGTATCACTTCTACTTGATTTACTTTATTACTTCTTACCATCTGCCTTCCTGATTTCTCCACCAGGCATCATCTTACCATATCACAATCTTTCTGGCACAGTGGTTTACACCCAGAAGCAATGCCATCCTCTAGGTACTTTTGAGAAATGTTTTGTCATGTTTTTGTTGCAATACCTGGGGAAAGCTATTGGCATTTATTGAGAAAAGGTCAGGGGTTGTAGGCATCCAGCAAGGTATGAGACAATAATGCAAAATTATATACCCCAAATGTCCGTAGGTCCTCCACTAAGAAACACTGGATAGCTTGAATTAGCATCCCAATTTTGGGTTGATTAGGATAAATCCAGATTATTTATCCTGGATTCTTACCACCTGCTTCAGGCCCAACTCAATGACCAGACTGGGATCTCCCTTATCTGGCTTCAGCCTAAGAGATGGAAAGAGAATTGACAAAGGGAAATTATGAAATGAGCTTGTCTTAATCAACCCCATTCCCTTCTATTGGGAAGCTAACACTGAGGACATGGCTTTAGGCAGGTTTATAGATACCTGCTTGCCAAGGCTAGCTACAAAAGTGAAAACTCATGCCAAGTAAGAAAAATGCATGCTAGTATCATTTCTTTTATTGCTGTTAAACTTCCTCCAAATAGAAGGGAATGCAAAAGCATCAGTGTTGGCTGATGTTGTGGGAGTGAGTGTTGGCTAAGGTGCTTAGAATGCAATGTTTATATAAAGAATAGTATAGAGAAAAAATTTCCTGACAGAGATGAGATACAAAATGGTTATTTTATTTCTTTATAAAGGATTTTACTTAATCCTTGTAAGAGGTGAGGAGGCTTGTTAATAAAGTATACAAGTGCTGGTTCAAGGACTGACAGGAAAGAGGTAAAGAAAAGTCCTGAAACCATGGGAAATGAAAGAAGTAATGAAGAGAGGATACAACAACAGAAGTAGCAACCAAATTGTACATCTGTCAGTTAATTAGGGATTTGAAGTTTATGGTCACATCCTGATCTACTTTGGGAAATTTCAGTTTCTATTCATTGCATTTTAGGTTAGGAAAGAAAGAGAAACCAAAACAGCAAATTCAATTTGTATCCATTCCAGAAGCAAAAATATACTTTCTGATATGCTTTACATCTGCTTACAAAGTGCCTCACATCAGTATCATACTCAGTGATCTATCACAGAAACAAAGAACAGAGTACCACATGGTCTTATTCATAAGTGGACCCTGAACATTTACCACAATACTGTAAGAAAGAATTTGGTAGTAGTGGGATACTGCCAGGGTGAGGGGGAGGGGGGATAACATCAATAAGAGTAACTGATCTCAAACCAGGCAAAGTGGGGAACAAAGGGAGGCCCAAACTTTACCTGTACGATGACCACCTAATCCTGAATTGTACTCCACATCCTTAAAAAAATGCATCAACATGTCTAATGGAAACAAATCTATTAGGTGTAAACTGCTGTACAACCTGGTATCACACCCTTTATCTAAATTTCTATTGAAACAATATCCACAAATAAAAGCCTCCAAGGCCAAAGGTATGCCAAAAATCTGAAATCATGTCTGCAATTGCCTTCAGAAATTATTTGACAGAGTAAAATTCAGAAAACCAAAAATTGAACTATTTCCTTTTAACCTACTCAATTGGATTTTTAAAAAATGAAATTCTGAGGTCTCTGAAATGAATAACAAGTCATTTTATTTGAGCTTTTAAAGTTACTTCTTGGAATATTTTCAAAACCAAGTCTTGTAACCTATTGTCAGGAGAAGATAATAGGAAGCTTTGCAAATGTCAAGGGAAAGGTCAAGTCTTCAGATCTGATCAACAGGAACTGTCTAATTTTTGTTGTCTCCAACTTATTCCAACACAAGTAGGTTAGTTTGAAGATATGATGACAAATTCTACACTTCAATTTTGGTGCAATACGCTTTATAATTTTATTTTTTTGATGTTTTCTTACAATCCTCATTCTGTTATTTACATTCTGTTATTTTCTCTTTATTCTGAGACTTGTTAGACCCACCTAAATGTAAAATGTATACTTCCTTGGCTTTTTTTTTTTAAATCTCTGTAAGACTAGTATTAGAAATGTGTCTTGCCTAATAGGTGCTCAACAAATACTTGCTGAATAAATGAATAAATTAACTATTTATTTCCTTAATTATTTCACAGTACAAGTCCAAAGACTGTAAATTATTGAAAGAGTTTGGGCCATACTGAATTTTTATGTATGCTTTCCTCAAAGTCAAGCAATACCAGTGCATCAAGCATTCTGAACACTCTTGAATACTAAGCACAGAAAGGTTAAAGTTTAAAATTTCAGCTATGCCATGTCCTAAGTTTATTAGATGTTCTACTTTGGAAGACAGAAATGTCATAGTTGAAGTACTTATTACATGGAAAATGGGGTACATATCATATCATTGATTTGTTCAATAAATCATCATCATCTGTATAATAAGCATCTGCAAGATCATACACTTATCATTTACTAATTTTTTATGCAAAGTAGAAAGGTGGAAAATGTGCTTTTCAAAAACATCAAGGCAAAACAACATGATTTCAGACTGTTTCACCTCTAATCTTGTACACCACTTAATTTGCTGGGCAGATGATTGGCTGACATGGGAAGGGATTCTGAAATAAGTCACCAGGATGTTTGGGCCTCTTAATGGCTATGTATTTCAAAAGAGAGTCTCAGTTGGAAGGGATTTATCTTTTGAGTGACTCCTCAATTCTGCTGTCTCTGTTTTGTGGGCAGGGATGAGCCAATTTTCCCTTCTTCTAACTTTTTCCTGCTTATTTTCTTAGTCAGGCTTAGGGTTCTCCATGTGCAACTTCATGGTGATTTCTTTTTCCAGTAAGTAGTTGGTCTCTCTCGTGAACTGATTCCTCTCCATTCATTCTCATTCACTGTGACTGCTACATAAACACTTTGTCCCAAGTGATTCATAGTACTGTATGATTTTGGAGTTTTTAAAAAAATCACATTATAGTACTCTTCTTATTTTCAACTTGCTTGTTAACAGCCTTTGAAGCTGGTTATTTTCCTAGGCTGCCACTGATTTGGAATTTTTCTAGAAACATCTGTTAGTATAAATTATGCTAGGCTGGGATTTTGTCTAATTAAGTACCAGAATTCACTGCTACAAGAAAGAAGTTGGGATTAGATGGAGCTTAATATCTATTATCCTTTGATAAAAATGAATTTTGAACCTCATATATTTCAAATTTAGCGATAAATAGACAGTGGTGGCCACTTATTTTTTGTAGATAACATACAAAATATTCTGAGACCTGTTAGGCAGTTATAGAGATCATCAGTAGATCATAATTATTGACAATTAAATCTCCTAGCCCTGAAAATCAATAGTTTTGCTGTATCCAAACAGATCCCCTTCCTACTTTCCATAATCCCAAAACCATGTTGTGCATTCCTAATCAAATTGAAAATGTATCTTACCTCTGACCCTGCCTCTTGACATCTTTAAAATTAGTAGACACACACACACACACGCACACGCACACACACACACACACACACACACACACACACGATCTCACTCACACAAGATCAGGCCTTCTCCCAAGTGTCTAATTGAACCAGAAATTTTATCCTGTTTTTGAGGCAATAGGTATTTTATGGGGTCATTAAAGGAGCAACTTATTTTTGATGATTGATATACAGATATTACAGAAACCCAGAAAAGCCCCTGGCCATTACAACCAGTTGCTGAGAAGCTAGGGAAACTAGATGTACATACTGAGGAGCACAAACATTTAACTATAGTTTTATGGAGGATTCATTCTCATTACTTTGTGGGAAACTCCACATTCCTGATGATTAGCAGAGAAGACCTTGCAATTCCATATTTTACGGATATAATTTCATATCAAAACCACATACTGGTTTTGTTTCCAGTCTCTGGACAAAATGGAATTCTAGTCCTTGATCTACCATGAGAGGAAAATATCAGGCTTTAGCATGTTGAAACCATCTTTCAGCAAATAGGAAACCAAAGGAGAAAACTGGATTATCGCTGCATCTAACTTGCTATAGAAAATTTTGACCTGTAGTGCATTTGTATTTTTCTTTTTAAAAAAGATATTCTACTACCAGAGTGATTGAGTACAATTTATTTCTTATCAGCCAACATAATGAGCTGGAAGCTTGCTAAATTAAAAAGAACTACTTAGATTAGCTATGTGCTCTTGGACAAGTTGCTTAACTTGTCTCATTTTCAAGGACTTCATCTAAAATATGGAATTCTGGAAAATGTCAAAGAGCAGGAAATGATGAATTGCAAGTGAAAGAGAGAAAGAAGCAAGTCTTTTCTTCTATTTGAGGTCCCTGTGTTCCCCCTTCTAGACCCTATATAAGAACAACAACAAGAGAAGGAGATATAATCTTCATGGTTGATGGTGATAGGTTAATAATGGCAAAAAAAAAAAAAAAATAAGTGAATTAGGGAGTGGAGGTAACAGGAATGCTTTGTCAGAGAAGAGAGGACTATGATGTTCATAGTTGGTGAAAAATCATCAAAGATGTTTGTTTTTGTTTTCTTTAAATTAGGTATTAATATTAAATTGAAAGCCCTTGAACTTCCAGTGAGGCAGGTTATTCAGTGTAACTTAGACATAGATAAGTTTCTTGTAGGTAGTTTTAAAATAGGGTAAACATTCAGACATCTTTCTTACAGGCCTGTCCACCCTGCAAGCTGGAATGTGCTCTTATCAGTGCAGCCTACCCTTTCATTTCATGGTTAGCATAATAATTTCTGTAAAAGTCTATCAAGCTTATTGTCAAAAGCAAGTACATGTTTGGGAAAAACTTAACCCCTTAGCTCATCAAAGAAAAAGTCCATCAAAGAGGAGAAATAGTAATCAGCCTACCTTTTAGCTTACGGCTATCATAATGATCACTGTAAAAGTCTATCAAGTTCCCTGTTGAAGGTGAATGCATGTTCAGGAAAATCCCACTCCCTTACTTCATCAAAGGTGGAGAGATGGTAATCAAAACTCAGGATCAGATACCTGCAGCATACCCTTTAGCATAATAATTATTGTATAGGTATACCAAGCTTCTTGTCAAAAGCAAATGTGTATTCTTTCTTTTAAAACACCTATGCCCATCTGGCATACCTCATTTTCTCTCTCTAACAAATTCTGTCTTAAAGACTGGACATGGTGGCTCATGTTTGTAAGCCCAGCACTTTGGGATGTGGACTTGAGAGGATTGCCTGAGCCTAGGGATTTGAGACCAGCTTGGGCAACCTGGTGAGACCGCATCTCTACAATAAATAAAAACAAAAATTAGCTGGACTTGGTGGCACATGCTTGTAGTCCTTACTACTTACAAGGCTGAAGCCAGAAGGATAGCCTGAGTCCAGCAGGTCAAGGCTGTGGTAGTCATGAGTGTGCCGCTGCAATCCAACCTGGGTGACAGAGTAAGACTCCTACTCAAAAAAAAAAAAATCTGTCTTAAAACTATTCATATATTTGTTCTACTTTGAAATTCCTTTCTGTGGTGGGTCTAAAAATCTATGGAACATCATATAGCACCCTACCTGGCAGCACTAATGTGCTACTTAGTTGTGTACATGTGCTGTATTTTCCTTACAATGAGGCTCTTACTGCTTTAATATATGCATCTAAGCCGGGCTCGGTGGCTCAGCCTGTAATCCCACGCCTTTTGGAGGCTGAGGTGAGTGGATTGCCTGAGCCCGTGGATTCGAGACCCACCTGGGCAGCAAGACCTCATCGCTATAATAAATCAAAAAATCAGCCAGGCATGGTAGTGCATGCCTGTAATTCCGGCTGCTTGGAAGGCTGAGGCGGAAGGATCACCGGAGCCCAGCAGGTCGAGGCTGAGGTGGCCGGGAGCAGCCACTGCACTCCAGTCTGGGCGACCGAGTGAGACTCCAACTCAAAAAAAAAAAAAAATATATATATATATGCATCTATATATATGCATCTATATATATGCATCTATTTCCATGAAATTTTTTATCATTTATTTACTGTTTACTCCAAATTTGTATCTCTGCTAAAACTTCTATTCTGAACTGCTGACCTATATATCCAACTGCCTTCTCAGTATTTTCACTTTGAGGCCTTATAAGTGCATCGAACCAACATATCCAAAACTTAATTTATGATTTTCTATTGATAAATCCCCTCTTTCACTGTTTCTTAATCTCAGGAATTGGCTCCACCATTTGACATTTGATCATGCCAGATACTATGATTAGTCTTTCTGCCTCACTACCTTTCTTGTATCACTCAATTTTGACTCCTAAATCTTTCTTGGATATGACTTTTTCTCTTCAAATTTTCCATCAGTCTAATTCAAGTTATCCTCATCTCTCACAGGAATTGCTTACTAGTTCCCACATTCATTCTTATTTCATGTCAATCCATATTCTCCATTGAAGCTACAGTGAGATTTCTATGAGACAAATCTCATCACTTGCTTAAAATTTGTTAACATTTCATTTTTAAGACATAGTTTACAATTTTTAAAAATAGCCCACAAAATACTGGGCAATTACTCCTGCCAGCCTTATCTCATGCCTGTCTCCCTTCTTATACTACAGCTTCACTGTTCTTTCAGTTCCTTGGATAAATCAAGTTCCTTCTCATTGGAATCTTTGCACATACTCTGTTATCTTGAATATTCTCCCTCTCTTTCTACTGGGGATCTACTTTTATTCAATTGTTAGCTTAGTTCATACTTCTTCAAGTATGGTGAGGCCAAGAACCAAGTATTTCTTGAACATTCCTCTATCTCCCATTCACAGCACAATGTCTTCCATGTATAGGAAGCAATGCCAAGATATGCATTGAATGATGTTTACATGATGTATACAATTACTGTTCTTTCCAATGGTCTTTGCAAATAAATATGATCTCCTATTTTGATTCATCTCCTTTTTATAAAACCTCATCATATGAGGGTACTCCCTTGTAGAATTCTCTAATTTCATTAATAGACTCATGCCTGATGCCCAGCCATCTTTTTAGCAAAGTAAGAAAACTAGCAGTGGTGGTTAGGTTGTTGAGACTGAGAATTTTAATCAGAGATCTTGTTCCTAGGAAAAATGACAGAAGATATCAGGGTTTAGTTTTCCCTTGGATTTTTTTACCTCTGTGTTTTTATTCTTGCTTTTATACTTTGGGTGTTATATGTAAAGTCATTAGGGAGAAGGGTAATATCTTTGGGATTTGACTATCATGGTAAATGATCCAGCTCCATATCTTCTGGACTGTCATTATACCATTAGCCATCTCTCAGTTGCCAATGAATTTGTTCATTTTATTCAGATGAGAAACAGTTTCCTCATACATATGTTGCTAAGATTCAAGGTATTATTTTCAGGACAGATGGTTAAGGAGGCCGAGGCCTGGGTATTGTTCAATGAATTTCAACATACTTTTTTAAAATTCTAGAGAAAAGAATAGAAATATTATAGCTTCACTGAAGATGACAAAATACCTGAGTGATGATAAGGAGTGAATGACCTTCTCTTCAGTATTGCAGGAAATCTCCTTTGTTCTCTCATGTGGAATTGATATAAACCATACAGGATTGTATGGCTTTCTATACTTACTGCTCTAGTTTGGTTCTCCTTTCAAGGTTTTGGTAAATTTTTTGGTTACTAATGCTAATGTAATGAAATACAACAAATATATTGATTTAAAACAACACAATCTTATTATCTACATTTCCTGAGGTCAGAAGTAAAAGATTGAGTCTTATAGGAATAAAATCAGTGCCAGCAGGGTTGTGTTCCTTTTGGAGGTTCCAGGAGAGAACCTGTTTCCTTGCCTTTGCTAGCATCTGGAGGCTGCCTGTACTCCTTGGCTTGTAGCCCTTTCCCCCACCTTCAGTGTGCACTATTCCAACATCTGCTTCTATCATGACATCTCTTTTACTGGCTCTGGCCCTCCTGCCTCCCTCTTCTGAGGACTCTTGTGATTACATAGGACTTACCTGGATAACCCAGGATAACGATAATCTTCCCATGTTAAGCTCCTTAACTTAATCACATCTATGAAGTCCCTTTTGCCCCATAAGGTAATATTAAAAGGTTCTGGGAATTAGTATATGTATATCTTTGCAGGAGCTATTATTCTGTCTACCACCGTAAAGTAGATCTAACAACTCCATATCTTAAAAATGCCAATTAGATGAGAATTAAGTCCAGAAACAATGGTTAGAGCATGTCTTTTTTAATTTGTGCTTTCCATAACGTTTTGATTTTTTCCACATAAACTTCCAAGTACATATTACAGCTGCTTAATATCAATTTCTTTAATTATGTTTCTATCATTGCTCAAATGTGAAGGATAATCATTGGTTAACTTGTGTGAGAGCTCCAATCTGATGGAAGCTACCTTGTGAAACTGTGAAGGGAGTGAGATTTTAAAAATCTGAGACTATGCTTTCCGTACTTAGATATGAAATCCTGACATATTCTAACTGACTCAAAAGTAAAAAACATTAGAGAGAACTAACTATAATTTAATCAAACCTTCAACATACAACCTACAACCTAAATGTTATCTCTTTTATACAATGATTTCTATCCTCCTTAGATAGATAGATATAGACCATGCTTCTGTTTTGCTATGATAGCATTATATACACAACTCTGTTATAACATTTAGCACATTGATGTATCGACCTATTTACATGACAATCTCCCATACTACCTGTGAGATTCTCAAAGGCAGATATTCCGTTCCATTTTTCTTAGTACTGATGCTGCCTACAATGGTGTCTGATATATAGCTGGTGTTTAATGATACTTTATGAGGAAATGGATCCCTTTGCAAGATTGTTTTACATTTCTTTTGGTGATTAATTGGCTAGGTAATTTGCAGCATTGTCTGAGGAGCACAATGATGGGACTGCTTGAAGAGTAAAGATGAATTAATAGAAGTCTACTTCCATGCCTGGGAAAGCAAATCTGAGGGTGTGCCTCTAGTAATAATGGGTTAGTGGCATTATTTCCCAGCAAAATTCACACTCCAATACATGATCAGGTCATATCCACAGGTATGTGTTCACAAGTATTGGTTAGAAAAAGTTAGTATGCCTTCAGAGGTATTAGAGGGAATATAAACATTTTGGTGAAAATTTAAAATATTGCATTGACCGGGGACAGTGACTCACACCTATAATCCTAGCACTTTGCAAGGCAGAAGTGAGAGGGTTGCCTTAACCCATGAGTTCGAGACCAGCCCAGGCAACTTGACGAGATCTCATCTTTAAAATAAATCAAGAAAAATTAACTGGGTGTAGTGGCGCATACCTGTAGTTCCAGCTACTTGGAAGACTGAATGGAAGAATTGCCTGAGCCCAGCAGGTCGAGGCTGTGGTGGCTGCGAGCATGCCACTGTCCTCCAGCCTGGGCAACAGAGTGAGATTCCTACGCAAAAAAATAAAATAAAATAATATTGCATTAACAGAGTAGAAATTAGATCTAGACAAACAATTTAAATTATATAGTTCTATAACTAGGTTCAGGGCATATGAATCTAATAAAGTTTCTGTACCCTACCACTAATGTTTATACTCAATCATGGCATGTGAATCTAATAAAGTTTCTGTACTCCACCACTAATGTTTATACTCAGTCATATACCCTTCCATCTTGCTTTTTTTTTTTTTTTACAATTGACAATTCATACACTCTTAATGTCTAATTAATAACTGCTTTCACCCCTTTGAAAATGCAGCAACCATCTTAGAGTTTTCTCAAACTTCACTATAGCTTTCTAGAAGTTTGAGCACATAAAAACCTGTGTTATCTTGAACTTCCAGAATCTGGTAACAGGTTGTGAAGGTCTTTTAGCCACTATTTTTTTTTAATGTTTCTCCAATCTGCCATGGCAGATGCTTTCTAGAAGTCCTGAGAATACCATAGTCAGTGATTTCCAATACTGTCTCCATGTCAGAATAACTTGTGGGGCTCTATAAAAAATTAGATTCTAGAAATCCATCTGAAATCCTTATACAGAAATTCTGGAGAAGGGTCTGTGTGGTTTTCAAAAATCCCATTGAAAATTCTGATGTGCAGTCAGTTGTATTGGAACTCTATGGCTTAAATTTAAGTGTGGAGTGATGATGTCCATAAATTGAGAACTTGAAGGGAGAAAACAGCATGAAGAAGAATGTCTGAAACAGATGATGTCCCCACTATTATCCTCACAAGACTCTTTCCTGCTTGTCAGCTGTATCCATGGTGTATCCAATTCCAGTGCATTTTTCAAAAAGATGATTAAATAACATAATGAGTATAATGAACTTAGGACAGCTCTTCCACATAATAGATTCTAAATGAATATTAGGTTACTTCCTTTATGTTTTTTTTGTTGTTGTCAGTTCAAGTCTGGAAGGTATAAAAAACAATCTCTTCTGTCAGAGACATGTTTGCCCCTAAAGGAAGAGGGTGATATTAACAGTCTGAGCTTATTACATTTGTATTTTGTCGTTACACGTTATATGGGAATGGTTGAAAGAGTTATGGCTATGAGGTAAGACGTATGTGTAGATATTAATATATAAATGTGTGTGTTATATACACATGACAATGAGTATATGCAAATAGATGCACAGAGATGCACATATACTTATCCATTCATTGTTGTCAACAGCTATTGGGAGTTGCAGTTAAGTGATTCAGAAGTGATCAGTGTTGTGTATATGTCTAGTTGACAAGGCCAGAGTTGTGTGAGTGGTAAAGAATTCAAGACAGTTATCAATTACAAAATGTAGATTTATAAAAGGGAAGAGACAAAGATACACTGCAAGAGAATAGCAAGCAGAGTAGCAGCAAAGGGAGACTGCTGTCTGCAAAGAGGCAGAGGCTAGAGGGGAGTTCTATAAGGCTGTGCTGAGGGGCTTGCATGCTGGAGTTATTGTGCTAATGGGTTACTTGTGGGAATTTTGTTAAAAATAACTGATTCTGGTTATCAGTATATCAGAGTTGTCTAACAATGCTCAATTGTTTGTTTTTCTTTGTTTTGTTTTATTTTGTAGCCTAAACGGCATATTTCTGCAACATTGCTAATCAACTTTTCTTGTTTTATATGTTTTATCCTCAGGCTTTTGTAGCATTTGTAGATTTTATTTTTAAGGTCCCTTTCATGAAATGTTTATCCAATTGTTGTTGGCATATTTGGGGCCTTATATGTTTTCACAATCAATAGGAATGTTAATTAAAATAGGCGTTTTTCTCTTAAGGAAAAAAAAAAGACATTCTGTCATTTTCTCATTAACGTATTATTCTGGTGTCATTGTCTATGTGTGCAAGGGCATAACAGGCCTATTCAGAAAGCCTGTTGGCATATCCCAGTCTTTTCTCCCTCTAGGTTACTTTTTTTGTTTGTTTGGTTTTTTGTTTACGTATATATTTTTTATTTTATTTTATTTTATTTTATTTTATTTTATTTTATTTTATTTATTTTAAAGATGGGCACAATTCAGGATTAGGTAGATAAGTGGTTATCATACAGGTAAAGTTTGGGCCTCCCCACTTCACCTGGTTTGAGATCAGGTATACTAATTGATGTTTTGTGTTCCCCTCCTCTCCTCCGGCAGTGTTTTACTACTGCCAATCCCTTTCCTATAGAATTATAATTAATGTTCAGGGTCCGCTTATGAGTGGGAGCATGTGGTGCTCAGTTTTTTGTTTCTGTGATAGATCACTGACTATTACAGATTCTAAATTCATCCAAGCTGCTGCGAAGTCTAAAATTCTACCCTTTTAGATGGTTGTGTAATACTCCATCATGTATATGTACGAAATTTTTTTATCCAGTCTACCTTCAATGGGTAGCATTGTTGGTTCTATGTTTTTGCTATTGTGAATAATGCTGCGATAAACATGCGTGTGCAGGTATCTTTTTTATTGAATGATTAGAGTTACTCAGGTATATTCCCAGAAGGGGGATTGCTGGGTCGTATGGAAGGTCAATTTTTATATCTTTTAGGAATTGTCACACTGTTTTCCACAGAGGTTGTAATACATTTCACTACCACCAATAGTATAGAAACTTTCTCTTTTCTCCACATCCTCACCAATATGTTATTTTTTGAGTTATTAATGATGGTCATCCTATCTGGAGTTAGGTGTTATCTCAGAGTGGTTTTGATTTGCATTTCTTTAATAATTAGTGAAGCTGAGGATTTTTTTCATGTATCTGTTGGCTGCTTGTGTCTTCTTTTGAGAGGTGTCTGTTCATATCTTTTGCCCACTTTTTAATGTGGCTGCTTATTTTTTTCCTTTCAGAACATTTGTGTGCCTTGTAGATCTTGGATTTTAGGTCTTTGTCAGATATACAGTTGGGAAATATGTTTCCCCATTCTGTGGGCTGTATCCCCACTCTTAATGGTTTCTTTTGCTTTGAAGAAGCATTTCAGTTTGATGAGGTCCCATTTATCAATCTTATCTCTTATGGCATGAGCTATTGGGGTTTTGATCAGTAATTGGTTGCCTGTTTTAACTTCTGTAAGGGTTTCTCTTGCATGTTCTAAGATTCTTCAAGTTTGGGGTTTTGCATTTAGGTCTTGATCCATTTGGAGTTAATTTTTGTGTGTGGTGATAGGTAGGATTCCTGTTTTAATCTTCTGTGGTCAACCAGTTTTCCCAGCACCATTTACTGAATAAGTTTTCCTCTCCCCGGTGGTTGTTGGTGGATGCTTTGTTGAAGATGAGTTGGTTGACAAATTAAGGTTTTGCTTCTGGAATTTCTATTCTTTTTCATTGGTTTAAATGCCTGCTCTTGTATCAATACCAGGCTTTAGTGATTATTACAGCCTTAACAAAGTTTAAAGTCTGGAAGTGTGATGCCTCCTGCTTTCTTTCTTTTGCTGAAGATTGTTTTGGCTATTCATAGTCATTCATGTTTCCAAATGAATTTCCATATTGTCATTTCCAGGTCTAAGAAGAATGATATTAGTAATGGGTATTGCATTGAATCTGTAGATTGCCTTGGGTAGGATGGACATCTTAACAATGTTGATTCTTCTAATCCATGATCATGGAATATTTTTCCATTTGTTGGCTTTTATTTATTTATTTATTTT
The DNA here is from genome assembly GCF_000164805.1 of Carlito syrichta. NCBI lineage: Eukaryota > Metazoa > Chordata > Mammalia > Primates > Tarsiidae > Carlito > Carlito syrichta. The sequence continues at coordinate 735,794 of NW_007246632.1, read as the reverse complement.
TGAGCAGTGTTTTGTAGTTTTTGTTGTAAACGTCCTTCACCTCTCTGATTAGGAAGATGCTGAGGTATTTCATTTTTTTGTGGCTATTGTGAATGGGATTGTACTTTTTATCTGGTTCTCTGCCTGTTTGTTGTTGGTGATTAAAAATATGACTGTCTTTTACACATTTATTTTATACCCTGAGACATTGCCAAAGTCCATTATCAGTGTAAGGAGGTTTTTGACAGTTTGATTCTCTTGTATTTTCTAGATATAGAATCATATTATCTGTGAAAAGGGATAAATTGACTTTCTCTTTTTCTATTTGGTTACTCCTCTTTTCCTTCTCTTGTCCGATTGCTCTAGCTAGAACTTCCAGCACTATGTTGAACAGGAGGGATGAGAGTGGGCAGCTTAGTCTTGTTCTGGTTTTCAGGGAAAATGCTTCCAATTTCTGTCCATTTAGCAATATGTTGGCTATGGGTTTATCATAGGTGGCTGTCACTATTTTAAGGTATGTTCCCTCTATGCCTTGATGTTCAAGGACTTTTTATTAGGAAGGGATGCTGGATTTTTATGAAAGCTTTTTCTACGTCTAGTGATATAATCATGTGGTTCTTGTTTTACATCTGTTGATGTATTTAATTACATTTATGGTCTTGCAGATGTTGAACCAGTCCTGCATCCCAGGGATAAACCCTACTTGGTCATAGTGGATGATTTTTGAGATGTGTTGTTGGATCTGATTTGCTAGGATCTTGTTGAGAACTTTTGCATCTATGTTCATCAGGGATGTTGGCCTGTGGTTCTCTTTCTTTGTTGGATCTTTACCCGATTTGGGTATCAATGTGATGTTAACTTCATAAAATTATTGGAGAAGAGTTCTGTCTTTCTTGATTGCCTGGAATACTTTCAATAGGATTGGTATCACCTTCTTCTTGCATGTTTTGTAGAATTCTGGTGGAAGGCTGTCTGGTCCAGGGCTCTTTTTTTGTAGGTAGTTTTCATTGATGAAGTCAATTTTCTGGGTTTTTATTAGACTATTTAGAGTCTCAATTTCTTCTTATTTCAACCTTGGGATGTTGTGGGATGTCAGAAAGTCCTGCATTTCATTTAGGTTTTTGAGTTTGTTTCTATACACATGTGCACAGTAATCACTGATAATCTTTTGTATTTCTTTGAGGTCAGTTGTGACTTGATCTTTTGCATTTCTGATTGTGTTTATTTGGGCTTTTTCTCTCTTTTTCTTGGTCAATCTAGGTGTCTATCAATCTTGTTTATCCTTTCAAAGAACCAGTTTTATTTTTTTTGGTGAATTTTTCTATGATACTTTTGTCTTCTATGTCTTGTTTTGGGCTTTTATTTTAGTGATCTGAATTATTCTGCTGAAATTAGGGTTTTGGTGGTCTTGCTTTTCCACCTTCCTTAGGTGATTCGTAAGTCTATTAACATGTATTCTTTGTATTTTCTTGATGTGTGTTCATAGCTATACATTTTCCTCTTATTACTGTTTTCATGGCATCCCAGAGATATTGGTAAGATGTGTCTTTATCTTCATTTGTTTCCAGGTATCTTGTAATTTAGGTTTTGATTTCTGTGTTGACTCAGCAGTTGTTTAGCATCAAGCTGTTTAGTGTCCATGTCTTTGTGGGTTTTGGGAGAATTTTGTTGGTGTTGATATTTATTTTTATTCCACTGAGGTCTGAGAATATCCGTGGCAGTATTTCAATCTTATAAAATGTGTTTATTCTTGTTTTATGGTCGAGGATGTGGTTGATCTTGGAGTATGTGCCATTGGTGATGAATAGAATATATGTTCCATGGTTGTTGATTGGACTGTTTTGTAGGTATCTATTAAGTCCATTTGGTCAAGCATCAAGTTGAGCCTCCAGATTTCCTTGTTGATTTTTTGTGTCCATGATCTATCTAGGATTGTCAGTGGGGTATTTAAGTCCCCAACTATTATAGTGTTAGAGTCAATATCTTTTTTCGGTTTACTTAGTAGCTGCTTTATAAAAGCTGGCACTCTTATGTTGGGTGCATATATGTCTAGGATGGAAATTTCTTGTTGGTGGATTGAACCTTTTATCATTATGTAGTGTCCTTCTGTATCTTTTTAAATTTTTGGTAGCTAACATTGTTTTGTCTGATATTAAGATTGTGACTCCTGCCTTCTTTTGTTTTCTGTTCACCTGAAAATTTGTTTTCTTTCTCCTAACTGAGCCTGTGGGTGCACTTTTTAGTAAGATATGTTTCTTAGACGCAGCGTATCATTGGGAATTTTTTTGTTTTTAAGTCCGGTTTGCATTCTATGTCTTTTCATTGGTGCATTTAGTCCATTTACATTCAGGCTGATTATTGAGATGTGAGAGTTTATCCCTGTCATAAGGCTCTTATAATGTTTGTTGTTATTGTTTGTTTGTTGGTTGGTTCCCCTTTGATTTTGGGGTTGATATATGTGTGTGTTTTCAATTTTGTAGTCACGGTGCATGCTATGTTGATTCTCTGTTTTCCTGCATCCTTGGGAAGAGCATGGTTTTTCTTTTCTTTCTTTCTTCTGTGTTTTATACCTCCTTAAGTGTCTCTTGTAGAGCTGATCTGGAGGCAGCATAAACTCTTGAGGATTGAATGTCTGGGAGGGATTTTAATATTCTATTATTGATGAAGTTTAACCTAGCTGGGTAGGAAATACTTGGTTGAAATTGTTTATCTTTGAGAACCTTGAAGACTTTACTTCAGCCTCTTCTAGTCTGTAGTGTTTCTAAAAATTATGGTTAGATGCCATGAAGTAGGTGGCAATGCCTTAACCGTATCCATGTTGGCAGGTCCAAGAGCCTCTTCTTCTCTTGTCAAGGAGTGTGCTAATCTTCTCTCCTTTCATACAACACTAGGTTACTTTTTAAGCTTTAAGAAGAACAGGACCTTGGTGGCAAGGAAATGATAGAAAGATACTTTTCCAGTTTGACCTCTGACCTCTCTGTTCTCATCCTGCTTCACAGGCTCCTGTTTAGAGCTAAAAAGTTACTATTTCCAGGGCTTGATATACTCTTTGATATACTCCACCTATTCTAATTGGGTGCTGTAATTCATTTATATTATGCTTAAAATGATACCAATGACATTCAAATCTATATGTCCACCTTGATGGCATAAATGTACCTGATACTTTCTTTCAAAACCTATTATATTTCTCATGGCTTATACTTTATGTTTTCAAATACCCAAGCAATAAACCAGAAAGCCAGTGGAACTGAGCACTTCCATCTTTGTGCTGATACTTGTGCTGTTTTTTGTTCCCAAAGTGAGAAACCATGTGGGCATAGTGAAAGTGCTATATGTAGCAGAGTCTTGGTGTTCTGGTTAGGTATAGGATTCTGTCTTCTTTCATTCCTGATCTGGAACTATGCATCTCCACTGGCATTTTTCAAAAAGTGTAATTTCTACGAAACTGAAGGGAACATTCTAAAATTTTTTAAGTACTCTGACTTAGGAAACCCCTGAAACATCAAATTCAAGTTCAGAAAATAGGTAAGTTAGTGACTGGCTATTCAGGTTTATTACCAACCACTGCCTACTTGGCATCTATGAACTGAGGCATGTCTGGGCTCTGGAGTTCAAAAGTTGAAAAGACACAGCTCCTTTTCTCAGATAGTATAGTCTGGAAGAAAAAAATGGAGAAATTTATTATAATAAATGGTTTGTTACAGGATTTCTCTTAGCTGCAATTTTATCAGGTTCCTTTACTATATCTTTTGATTTATACAGCTTCTTCTTTACATGCTTTGGTTGCCCTTCAGATGCATAAAATGTATTATATTGTAGATTCCATTGAAGCTTTATTACACATTGAGGAAGGAGGAGCTTTTTCACTCACTTTGATTATATAAGGTTCAATCTTTCAGAGTTTGCCACAGCCGCACTGATTTTTAAAATGGCATTCAACAGAGCTATCTTAACTCAAATTTGTCAACTTGCCTGTGACACATGAAGGCACTAAAAGGCTCAGCCACTATAGTCAGCTATCTATTAGGGGCTGCTTGCTGTCTTTGAAATCGTACAATTCAGTCAAGCCTCTTACTAAGCAGAAAGCACTGTGGCACCACAGATCACTCAGCAGCCACCACACGTTGGCTATTTCCAAATTCTAAATCCTAGAAAAGAAATAAGGATGGTATCAATGACATGTAAGTCCAATTCTATATGACAGGCACTGGGTACAGATTAGAGAGAAATAGTGATCTTACAGCAGCTGTAACAAACAAGAAAGTAGAAACCTAAATGTATATTTTTGCTCTGTCCTATTCTTAATCGATAGCATTTCTCATAGAGATGTAAAATTTTTCATGTCCCATAATTTAGGGGTTATTAACCAAATGCTGGCTCATTATCTCAGTTTAGTCACTGTTGTCAAAACCTGGACTCCAGGTCTAGAATTCGAAAACATATAGTACAGTCAGTTATGACTATTCAGTTACTCAGTAATCATTTTCTTCTACTACATGCCTGGCACTTTGCTAGTAAATTTTACTTTGCCAGTACATTTTGGTAGTAAATGATCTTTGTAGTCATTTCTTCTCTGAGATATTAACCTCCCTGAGCTATAGATCTCTTCTGTAAATTAATCATGCAATTCTGTGTGGAATGTCTATGTCTCCCCAACACGCCATTGTTTTGCTTTTTCAGGTGTCTAAGACTTGTATACTCGTCTTGATTCTTTTCCAAAATCTACCTCCTCCTAGCCTAGGGGATTTTTGGTCATGGAAGTGAAAACTTTGCTGTTTCTCATCCTGTGTTCCTCCAAATCTATAGGGAGTTCTCTTTTTGTTTCTTTGGCTAAGAGAGAGACTTTAAAACTCAAAAACCAAAAATTGAATCTTTGTTTGTTTACTTTGAGGGCATTCCTTACTTGAGGCAATAAATGTAGAATGACCTTTCTGACTGAATGGAGCAAAGGCCCAGGGGTTCAAGAAAATACATATGTTTAAAAAGGCTTGTTTACTTATTTAAAATATTTTCTACCACTGCAAATTGCTTGGTAAGCCTGGAAATTGAACAAGAAGAAATTTGATAGCCTACTGGATATTCTGTCCAGGTCATAAAAAGACCTAATAAAACACCCCTGCTCTGTAAGCCTAACAAGTCTTCAATTATCATGATAGTTACCTGCCTCCTTCCTTGAGTATTATTAGACAAGGTCCTGACAATTTTTCCTGTGTTTTCTCCCTAGTGTTTGATGTATTTGCATTCTTGAGATTTGTCAATGTCAGAGTGTCCTTGATGCCCATGTTAGTCCTAAAGATACCTATCTTTTTTCCTATTAAGTAGTGCTTGGCAGTTTTTCTAATTCCTGCATTTTGAATCCTCTGTAAATATTGACTTTGTTCAAATCTTTTCTTTGTTCAGATAATGTTGGTGACATTTAACCTTAAAAAAAAAAAAAAGGCAGGCAACCTCCTCAGGTCCCCCACCCATTGTGGGAGCTTTCTTGTCCTCTTAATAAATCCTGCTTTCTCACTTAAAAAAAAAAAAGTCAAAGGCAAGCTGGAGACAGAAAAGCTGACTTTAAAGGCACAGAAAAATGTTCTCACTCATAAGTGGACCCTAAACATTAATTACAATACTATAAGAAAGGAACTGGCAGTAGCCAGACACTGCCAGGGGTGGGGGTGACACATAACATCAATAAGGGTACCTGATCTCAAACCAGGCAAAGTGGGGACCGAAGGGAAGCCCAAACTTTACCTGTATAATGACCACTTGTGTACCTAATCCTGAATTGTACCCCACATCTTTAAAATAAAAAAAAAGCACGCAAAATATTTGGTTCTCAATACCTTCCAAAACTTAAACTTTGGGACTCAGAGATTACTAACCTGGTGGTCCTAGAGTAGTAAGTAAAAAACAGATTTCCCACCTCCCCCAGGCACATACTCTGTTACAAGACTCCCACGCTGGTTCATCTCCAAAGGCTGGCAGAAAAGTAACTTCAGGTACTTCCAGCACACATTCAAAAAGGAGTCCATGAATTCTCTGAAACCAGAATATAACTGTAGTCAGTGGACGGTTGATTTTTGTTTCTATATGTGTCTCCCTGACACTATGCTGTGACTCCCTTGAGGGCATGAAGTGATTATAATTCAACCTTGAATCTCTAGTTCCTAACTAGAAACAAGGTGTTTGACAATAGGGTGTACTCAATCAATGTTTATTAGCTAAATTGAACTGAGCCAGTTTATATACTTAAAAGCATTATTTACTGATTGACAGATCTTATCTGTGAACCTACTATAGTGAATGTGTTAAGTACTACAACTACAGCGCCTGTCTTTAAGAAACTTCTAATCTAAAAAGGCAGCTATAACACAGTGAAAATAGCATTAACTTTTGAGTCAAGACTTGAACTCTACTTCTGCCCTTATTAGCTGGTTCTTGTTAGACGTGCTACTTAAAATCTCTGTGTTCCAATTTCTTCTGTTAAAAAAAAAGTGGAATAATTACCTCATAGAATTGTAGTGAAGAGTAAATGAGTTGTTTTGTCATCAAATATTATAACCTTTCCTCCCTTCTGTTTCTTTATAAGTACCCTGTAAATAGAGCAAGAAATGGATTTTACTCACCCAGATGAGATCACTGGGTTCAGTGAAGTTGAGCAGTGCTTCCAGGCTCAGATAGCTAGTAAGTGGCAAGTCAAGACTCCAACCAACATTTGCAGAATTAGAGCAATTTCTAGTCTACATTTTATACTTCCTTGGACTCTGATTCTATTCTGAAATTCAGTCTCTTTTCCTTGATATAATGTTGTCCATACCAATCATAACTTCCAAGTGAAGTCTTATCATGTCTCTTTTTTGCATGAAAGACAAAATCTTTTTGGCTTTGGCTTGGGAGGTGTCCTCCCATGGTCTTGTAGACTGTTTTTTATTTTATAGTTTGTAAGAGACAGACATATACTTGGTTAGGGCTCAAGTTCTGGCAGCAAATCACCTTGGCTTTGATGGTGCCCCTGTTGTCAGTGTGCCCAGAAGACTATACTAATGGAAGCTCCACAGAGGTAGCACAGAATAAATGTGTTTCACATGTAATTGATTGAAATTTGAGACTATCCTGGCTTTCATAATTCACAACCTCTGCAGACAACTGGTTTTTAGAAGACATCATATCTTGCTTAATCATTCCTTCAACCTTTTGATCCTCTTCCCTGTTGATAATCACTACTTAGCACATTTCTTGCTGCTGAGAAAGTGGGCGGGAAGTTGCTACAGCCTGTAGTAGATTCTAAGGTTGCATCTTAGGAGGTTGGCAAAGGATACCTTATGAAGCTGAGGATTTTTATAATGTGTTTGTTTCCTTCACCCTGGAGAGTCTGAGCAATCAGTCTTGGACTTTTCTTCTCTAAACTGTTTATGCTTATAAAGGAAATAATTTAATCACTGTGTGAAAGTGGATTTTTTTTCTAAGCATATTCAGCTTTTATGGCTAATTCACACATATATTATAGGAGGATTGCAGATTGACTTGGGAACTTTGTTCTATGCAGCCTGTCCCCGCTACTTATGTTGCTAGGATGCTTTTTTTTTTTTTTTTTTAGGTAATATTAATATGGGCTAACTTCTTTCTTTTTTAGGGGCAGATTCTTGCTCTGTCTTCCAGGCTGCAGTATAGTGGCACAGTTATAGCTCATTGCAGTCTTGAACTTCCAGGCTCAAGCAATCCTCACACCTTAACCTCCTGAATAGCTAGGACTACAGGCTTGCACTACCACACTGGGCTATTTTTGAAAGAAATTTTTGTAGAGATGGGGTCTTGCTATGTTACCCAGGCTGGTCTCAAACTCCTGGCTTCAAGCAATCCTGCTTTGGCCTTCCCAAAATGTTGTTATAACAGGCATGAGCCACCACACCTGGCCCTTTTAAAAATTAATTTAAAATCAATAACTGTATATCACTTTTGCAAAACTACAGTTAATTATGCTTTTTTGTGGGCTATTTTTAGAATTTTGGGTGATGGAAATTTGCTGTTTTCTTCAGGATATTTCTTGTCCAGACTCTGACTCAAGGTATAGAGGCACTTGAACTCACTGATGGATGTAGCTCAAAGTAGATACAGCAGAAATGCCTTAATTAATTCTGTATATCTAAATATGGGTTGTAGTGAAAGAATTTCTTCTGTCTTATAAGTATGTCTTTTAGGGCCACCCCCTGCCCCCCGCCCCTGTCTCTCAATGTGTAACCTAGAACAGTCTTAGAAATGTGTTTCACTTCAATAGTTCTAGGCTTTACATAAATCTCTTGGGAAGGATTTTGTCTTGACTTATTAGCAGTGTATGCCATGGATGTAGCTAGAATCAGGAGTGGTTATACCCTGGCCATCATCTGCATTTGGGCTAGAAAAGTGTATTGCATATAGCTGCTTCATAATAGAGAATAACCTTTTAGTATTTGTTATTAATACAATCCTAAACAGGGTATTGCTGGACTCTGTCAAGCCATTTTCAAAGATCTTTAGTCAGGTATATTAGTCTGTCCTGGTACATCGTTTCTGTGTAGAAATAATTCACTCCCCCAACATCTATGAATTTTGACATCTCCATGCCTTTGCTTAAACAATCTTCTCTACCTAAAAATACTATCCCTTCTTTCTTCATTTAGAGGAAGTTTTCTCACTTTTCATGGGCTACCTCATATACTGTCTGTTCCTCTGTAAAGCTTTCCTGACCTTCCTAGGCAGTATAAATGGCACCCTTTTACATATATTCAAAACAACTGTTTGAATATTTATTATTACACTGCCATATTGCTCTGTAACTACTTGTTTATATGGCAGACTATAGCAAAAAATATTAGACATATGTCTGTAGACTTGAAGAGACTCAAGCATTGGTCAGAAAAAATAATTCTTTATTTAAAGTTGTCAAACTTCTGAAGTTTATATTTATAGAGAATACAGTGAATACAAATATGATGAGAGGAGATAGTAAGTACATAACTGATATAGAGTCCAACAGAAAAAACAGTGAAACTATGTGTGACCAAAGAAGAACATTTACAGAAAGGATAAGGAAATCAATACAGGCGAATCCATTGAAGTTTGTGTATAGATTCTGCATACCCTCTGACTAAAGATAGAGTTTATTTTTACCTAGGTTTCCCAAGTCTTCTTTGCAAGTATCTGAGACCATTAATAGATTCTTGCCAGGTCAGAGAGAAAAAGGTAAGGGCTGGATAAGTGGGAAAACATATATCCCTTCTAAAGGCTTTCAATTCTGTGCACATCAAACCAAATATGTGTAGTGGGAGAATTGAACTACAATTTTTGAAACACCTCCCACCACCACCACCACCACATACACCAGTTGTTAATAAGGTTGTAGAGAAGTACACCATCTTGTCTAAAATATTACTCTCCTCTGTCTTGAACAGAGTCTCTCTTCCCAGGTAGTGGTCTGTTTTACTAAAATTATCTGAAACTTCACAGTTTATAAGGAAATTCCATGGGTTTTATTTCACTGAATTCTTAACAAAAATATTTTTTTGGAAACCCAAACCATACCATACCATAGAACCATCTCTGTTTTAACTATGAGGTAACTAGAGAGGTTAAGCAACTGGTTCAAGGCTGCAAAGAGCAGACCAGCTAGGTTTTAAGCTAGATCCTCAGTGTACTGCAAGTCCCATGCTCTTTTATTTGAACTTCCATGACTCTTGCCTTATTTTCCCACATTCAACATTACCTTTGTATTATTAGTTTTATTTGTCTTCCTGTTTTATCTCTTCCATTACACTCTAAGCTCCTCGAAGTCCTTACATGTCTTTTTTTTCCCCATGGAATCCCATTTAGTACTTGTATGGTGCCTTGTTCTTTGCAAAGATGTAGTGCCTTATTTTTTACATGTATATTAAACGAATAAGTCTTTTTTGTTCAATATACATGTTAGTTTATTGAATAAAAGAAGGTCAAGATTAAAGAAGGAGAAAAATAATAAAACTAATAATCACATAATGATACCGATATAGATGATTTCCACTTTCTATGATGAATTAATATATGCTAGAGGGTAAAGAAAAGCCTACCTGGGATACTCACTTTACTAAGAAGACATTATAAAGAAAGAAAAGAAGAAGACACAGAGCTTTATTGAGAAAAAATATCAGACATCCTCAGACAGGGAATTTCAGAAGGAGACGTCAGTCTTAGAAAAGGTCTAAATGGCAAGAGTTGGCAATGGGTCAGCAGCTATTAGAAGGATGAAATTGGACAATCCATTAGACTACAGGCTTTTAAAAATGGAATTGTGAACTTTTGCATCTACATAAACAGCCAGGTCTGAAAAACCAAAGGTCGGCTTTATACTGTGATGAAAAGATCTACATTTTGAAAGTCAATTTTCAGTGGTCAGGTAAATCCTGAACCCATGTGAGTTGGCTGATTAATTCCTTAGGGAAGTCAAGGATAGGAAGCAGGGTTAGGGCCAGCAATGTTCTTTTCTTCTTGTGGAAGGAAGGGAGGGAAGAAGGAACTAATATATATATGTGTATACACATATATATTTTAATTATTTTTTATTTGAAGTTGTGGGGTACAGTTAAGGGTTAGGTATACAATTGCGTTTCATTCAGGCACCCTGTTGATATGGGGTGTTTCCCCGTTCCCAGACAGATATTTGCTACTGTTAATTCCATCTCCACCCCCCCCCATAGTTTCCCAGTACTGTCAGTCATTTTCATATAGTATTGCATTGGATGTTTAAGGTCCATTATATGAGTGAGAACATGTGGCTGACCACATGCAGAAGATTGAAACAGGACCCCTATCTATCCCCATGCACAAAGGTTAATTCCAAATGGATCAGAGACCTAAATGTAAAACCTCAAACCATAAGAACCTTAGAAAATGAAGGAAATACCCTCATGGAAATCGGAACTGGCATCCAATTCCTGAACAAAACCCAAAACCCACAGCTCATAAGAGAGAAGATAGAAAAGTGGGACCTTATTAAACTGACAAGCTTCTGCAAAGCCAAAGAAACCATCAAGAGAGCAGGGAGACAGCCTATAGACTGGGAAAAAAAATATATATTTTAAACTCTTCCAGGTGCTAGTTACTACGCCAGTAGCATATATGATGGGAAAACAAAACTCAGAAAGGGTCAGTAATGTCAGAAATTACACAGCTGGTGGCAGAGCTGGGATCTAAATACTGAAATTTTCTCACCTGCGTTAACAAATCAAGACTCTTCTTTGCATACTGATCCCCCCTTCTCTTTCTTCATCTGATCCCATTCCAAGACAATTCTATCCTTTACTTCTTAGCTTAGATTATTACGACCACTGGAAATTGTTTCCTGACCCTCAAACATGAGAGAGGTATGTACTTTTTTGTTCCTGTAACAGCCTGTGCTGCTACCAATACAGTATGGTATTTCACATACTGTATTGTGATTGTTTATATCTTTTTCTTCCTCTTATTAATTGTGTCCTCTTTAAAGCAGAAACTGCATCTATTTACATTTTTGTCCCTAGCACATAGCATAGTGCAAAGCACATAGTAGGTGTTCAGCAATTATTTAGTGGATGAATAAGTACAATAATTTATGAGGAATAATGTTCTTTCTGACTCAGACCTTATGCTTTTCCCTTCTTATTTATTTATACCCCTCTCTTCCCTTCATGGCTAACCAAATTCCCACTTGACTTTGTGAATTCTCTTTCCTTCAATGTTTTTATTGTTTTGACTTGACCTTTATATTTCTTGTTAAATGTTTTGGCTTAGATGCTAAAACACAACATTCTAAGATATTAGATACTATGCCAAGCTACCAGTAGAATGGCAAATGAAAGCAGAATTTTCTCTGCCCATGTGTGTTATTACTAATATAGGTGTCCTTTATGATTCTTTTACAGATATCATTAGGTGGTTCATTAGATGAATTTCTTTACCAGTCAACCTGGAAGTACAGTATACACATAGATGGCTTTTTAACAGGAGTGAAGGGGAATATAATTAATAGTATGAAAGAAGGGACCATTGAAATAACTTTTTATTTTAAATAACAGAAAATCCTAGTCCATACACATTCTAAAATACATTATACCTACAAATAAATCATTTGCTTAATTGATAGAAAATTTCTTTCTAAGGATGAATCAATTAGCAAGTACTTAATGAACTCTCTCTGCTACTGTTCCTGGCCCCCAATGGGAGTAGGGTTGAGGTGGTAACAAAAACGGAGAAACAGCCAGGCTCGGTGGCTCAGCCTGTAATCCCGCGCCTTTGGGAGGCTGAGGTGAGTGGATTGCCTGAGCACGGGTTCGAGAGCCGCCTGGGCAGGCGAGACCTCATCTCTACAATAAATCAAAAAATTAGCCGGGCGTGGTATCGCGCGCCTGTAATTCTGGCTACTTGGAAAGCTGAGGAGGAAGGATTGCCGGAGCCCAGCAGGTCGAGGCTGCGGTGGCCGAGAGCGGCCACTGCACTCCAGTCTGGGCGACAGAGTGAGACTCCAACTCAAAAACAAAAAAACAAAAAAAAAACGGAAAAAAATAGATTGTGCACCACATTTGAAGAAGTTTACAATATTGATGTAGAATGTGATTAACATTCTAATTAACAATTATGAGAGTGGAGGCAAATCATTTAGTGCTAACTTACGAGCCACGACAGTAAATATAAAAGAATTTCAAATAAGTTGAAATCCATTCATTTGTTCACTCAGCAAATATTTATTGATTCCTGGTTATGTGTAAAATATTATATTAGGCCCTGGACATGACAAGATTAATGTAACCAGTTTCTACTACTTAAAATCTCTCAACTTGTTGAGATTACAGTTGTATGGATATGGTAACAATAATCTGAGGGTCAGAGCACCAGGAAGCATCCAGAAGGTTTGTCCAAAAATTCAGGGAGACTGCATAGAAATGGTGACTTTTCACCCAAGTCTTGAGTTATGAATGGCAATTTGTACTTTTCTCAAGCGGAAAGTGAGACAGTTGGTTTTTTTTTTTTTAACCTCGCCTCTACTTCTCATTGAGTGTGCTTGTTCATGACTATTATCATCAGCAATGGATGGTAAATTATATGGTGCTGAGGAGGATGAAGAGATCAGAGATATTTTGCTATAAGTGTCATATTTTATAGAATCTTGTAGAGTGGAGAGAAGGAAAAAAAGGAAAATAGTTGTTTTATTTACTTCTTCATATTCTACTCTGTTTACTATTTGTTATTTCCACAAATTCATTGTCATCTTGTATCATCTAGCAGTCTTTCCTTTGATCTTCTAACATTACTTACATTTTAATATGTTTGTTATAATATATCTTGATTTTTTCAATATTAATTGTACTTTTATATATTTATGCCTTTCTATTGCGTTGTAGTTCTTTGAGAGTAGTACATTACATTTTATAATATTTTGGGAGAAGAAAGGAACAAACATTTAAGGGGGGGTAACAAAAAAAACCCCAAAATTTATTTATAAAATATTGTGTATTTATTCTTACATGTTTAAACTTTAATTCACTTCAAAATACTCACCATTTGATGCAATATCTATTAAGACACCTTTCCACTGCTCAAAACAGTTTTTGAAATCATCAGTTTTGATGCCTTTTAGTTTTTCTGCTGTTTTTTTAACTTCACCTCTTCCACACTGGCAAAACATTTCCTTTTGAGGACTTTTTTCATCTGGAGAAACAAAAAAAAAAGTTCCTGGGGGCAAGATAAGGTGAATAAGGTAGGTGAGACACAGGGGGGCGAGATCAAGTGAATAGGGAGGGTGGGACACAGGAGTCATTAAATTTGTGGTCAAAAACTGCTGAACACTCAGCACAGTGTGGGCAGGTGCATTGTCATGGTGGAAGAACCAGTCACCTGTTTGCCACAACTTGGATGTTTCTTCTGCAAATCGTGATGTAACCTTCTCAGAAACTCCAGATAAAAACTTTGGTTGACCTGTTTGATCCAGAGAAACAAATTCTGAGCGTACTGTAAGGGGCCCGCCCTCCAAAAGATAATTCCAGTTTTTAGGGGGTCCTCCTCATATTTAATGCCAGTTATGTTACAAGAATTGTGTTAGGTGTGTAATCCCTTTAATAATCCTAAGAAGTGACTGGGAGAAGTGGCTTATAGCTGTAATCCCAGTTCTTTGGGAGGCCAAGGCAAACGGATCACTTGAGACCAGGAGTTTGTGACCAGCCTGGGCAAAAAAGATAGAGTCCATCTCTACAAAAAAAAAAAAAAATTAATGAACTGGGTGTGGTGGCACACAACTGTAGTTCTAGTTACTCAGGAGACTGAGGCAAGAGGATCACTTGAACCCACGAGTTCAAGGCTGCAGTGAGCTCTGATCATGCCACTGTACTCCAACCTGGGTAGCAGAAAGAGAACCTGTCCCTATACATAATAATAATAATCGCAATCCAATGAAGTGCATTGTATTAACGCACTTTACATATGTGTAAACTAAGATATAAAAAGACTAAGGTTTTTTCCCGAGGTTACAGAACTAAATAGTAGGTGCCTGAGATAACGATTCAGACCTAGGTTGTCTGCCTCCTCTCCTCTTTCTATTTCCCATGTGTTAATTTTAAAATGTGTAAAATGTATTTTTATTAAAAGGACAACAAACTAATTAGTTCATTTTATTTGAGGCCTTTTTCTCATTCATTCATTAATTCACAAAATATCCTGCCTGTGTCAGGAGTTTGGGATTCTAAAAAGAAAAGACGATTGATTTCATGGAGATTACACTAAGTAGAAATAAAGTATCTTGAGACAATTAGGAAGCTTCTTATTTCTTCTCTTTCAATAAGAGGAGAGTTCCAATAAGGTCCATACTGTCTTTTTTAAACCAAATCTTTGACAAATGCAAAATCTCAGAGTAGTCATTTGATAAACTATCACTGTATCATCACAGATCTTTCCAGATCTCCATTCTCCTTCAGGTCAGAGTTGCTACCATCAGAAGTTGCTTTTTTTTTTTTTTTTTTAAATCAGACTTGCACTTTTCTGTTTGTTAATAGTAGCAACACATTGGGTAACCATAACTCCCCTGCTATTTCTAAATTTGGCCTTAGGGATATAAACATTAAAAACAAAAGTTTTGTTGTTTCTTTTTAAGTGAGAAAGCAGAATTTATTGAGAGGACAGAAAAGCTCCCACAGTGGGAGGGAACCCAAAGGGGTTGCCCCCCAAAAAGTTTTTTAAAGTTACCAGGTCCAGATATTGGGTGAATAACAGCATAATTTCCTAGTACATACTTTAGATTTTCAATAACAAAATATCACTGAGCTACAGATTCAAACAATGAACCAAAGGTTTTGTTCTTTCTTTAAGACAAAATGAAATGTGAATGAACAGCATCCATCTTGGAGTGGGCTTTATTTTGAGATGCTAATAAGTATCATTCTGGAATAGATGGAGAGGCACAGCAAGGTGGTAATAATTGTTATGATTATACCTGGGTAGAATCTGAAGAATATATTAAAATGCTTACTGATTTGGTGTTAAAAGTACACTTATTATTATTATTTTTTAAATTTTTTTAGTTGGAGTCTCACTCTGTCGCCCAGACTGGAGTGCAGTGGCCGCTCCCAGCCACCGCAGCCTCGATCTGCTGGGCTTCGGCGATCCTTCCGCCTCAGCCTTCCGAGTAGCCGGAATTACAGGCACGCGCTACCATGCCCGGCTGATTTTTTTGATTTATTGTAGAGATGAGGTCTCACCAAGCTGCCCAGGCGGGTCTCAAACTGTGGGCTCAGGCAATCCACTCACCTCAGCCTCCTAAGGTGCAGGATTACAGGCTGAGCCACTGAGCCCGGCTAAAAGTACACTTATTAAAATACCTAAAACCGTTGCTTATACTTCACATGTAACTTCCTTAAGTCTGTAGTATATTATATACTTAGAAATAAAATGAGAATTTATTCTTGTCTCCATAGACTGATTCCTCCTCTGCCTTTAAATGTACTAGTTTTCATCTCACACACACACACACACACACACACACACACACACACAAAATCAATACTGCTTCTCCATATATTCAAATTACTCCCTGAGGACTCACTGTGCTAGCTATTTTGCATAATCATGTGTTGCCTTGATCTTACCTTCTCATCTTCTCAGGAACCTTGTTTAATCAAGCAACTCCTTTTATGTTTCTTTAACCTCTGTTCCTAGTGGGATCTTCCTATATAAAACAGAAACAAACAAATGTTCCATTTTAACTTTGCTTCTTCTTGTAGATACTTTCTATTTTCCTCACTCTGCTTTCTCACCTCCTGTTTACATTTCACTGCAACCTGTCTGTGCGTCTGACTTTTTTATGCTTAGAAGTTTGTTTTTATTAAAGTTACCAGTGGCTTCATAGATGCCAGACCTCATCTTACTTTGGCCATTTTGCAGCATGGCATTTGAATTTGTGGACATTCCTTTCCTATAGAAATTCTCACTTCCCTTGGCTTGTGACAAGGCATACTTTTGTTTCTCTTACTTCCTCTATGACTGCTCCCTTCCAGTCTCCTTCTCAGATTTTTTTTTTAACTTTTTCCTTATTTAGGAAGACCTGCAGCAAGGCTAGTTCAGAGAAGGAACAGGAGGAGGCTGAGAGAAAACAGAGGCTAGGAGAAGCAGAGCTTTGAAAGTTGTGCTAGGGACTTTGGTCTCTGTCCTAAGAGCAGTAGACAGGATTTGAAGTGTTTGATGCAGGGGTGTGATATGCAGTTTAGAATAGAGACAAGTAAGCATAGAATTGGGGTGACTAGCCATGAGAAAAATTAGAATAAACTTAGGTAAAGAAGGAAATAGCTTAGCCTGGGATAGTAGGAGTAGTAAAGATGAAAATAAGCGAGTGTTTCCAAAGTATATTTAGGACATAGGTATTGGATTGTATATAAAAGGTAGCAGAGCAGGAGTTTATAGCTTGAACAATCTGATAGATGGCAGAGTCATCTGCAGAGAGGGGAAAGTTTGAGTTTCATCAAAAGAAAGCCAGTGAAGCTGGTGATTAAAGAGTAACCCCATTTGAAATCTGTCTCTTCCAGGCTAATAGAATTCAGCATCCTGGTTTCCTAATAGCTTTCCCAATGTAGAAGTGCCATGACCTTTTGTAGTCTTCATTCTCCTTGACATTGTTGAACAGATTTTCATAGGATGAAATATGTGACAGCCCTTTAAATATTAACAGGACTATTATTTGGAAGAAGGATGAGAATGACTTTGTGTGGCCCTAGAAAGGATATTGAAGGCCTATAGGAAGACAGATTTTAGCTAAGCATAAATAATTGTATAATATTTAATGAAAAAGAACATTCCAGGAGCTGGTAGTAAGGTCCTTGGATATAGAATTGTTTATGCAGTCCTCTGTAACCATTTCATGGGGATTATTTTAAGGAAGATATACATATCGGATGGAAGAGGATCTGGGAAGGAGATAACCAGAAAGATGATCTGGCTCTATTCTAACTCTGAGATTCTGAAGTTCTATGAAATTTCCATGTTCCTTTTCCTCCCGTGATGACAAATACAGGAAGTTCTGTATAACTATGGCCTGAGGAATCTCTCCTGGGTGCTGACTGCTTATTCATTCAGAATTTTGTCGTTTCTTTGAGTGCATGCATGAGAGGACAATTTATTCAGAACAGTCACTCAGCAGTAAGACACCGAGAATGCATTAATGAAGCTACAGTAATTGAGGATTTTACCCAAGTGTAACTCCTAGCCCTAATTCATGCATAATTCTTCTTCAGTACAAGTTGTGCCTTTCTTAGCTAGCAAGGAGTGACCGCCTTGGAAGACCAGCATGTTTTAATTATGAGAGAAGATGTTTCTTGTTTTTATGACCCAAACAAGATAATTATTTGCTTCTGGAAATATGGAAGCATTTTGAATGCCAGACAAATAAGGGGAAAAGGATGTCCCTCTCCTCAAATACTATATGATCCATCTACATTGTCTCACAGCTGTCTGATATTTAAGTAAGAAATATGACATTTTCTTTTTTAACTATTATTCACAACTAACCATTATTCACATTAAAATAGCACTTCTGTCAATAAACATAGTAAGGAGCTGCATTTATATCCACATTTATCACTTTGATACCCAAACCTTGTCCATGATGCCATAATGGGAGTCACATTTATAAGCAGAAACAGGTGCCAGTCTTATAATAATAGATGTCAAATCCAAATGTGAGACTCAAATTGCATGACCGAATTTCCTATTCTAGAAACAGTTAGCATGAGACAGGAACATGACTGGCTGGTTGAAGCTCAGGTCTCATGAATAAGCCTTCCTAGTAGTTTTAAAGGCTTAACCCTCTGTACCCATCATCTGACACAACCATAGAACTGCAAGGCTCCCTGGCCTCCATTTCAACCTGTCAACTAACTACTATTTCCTGGACACCTTCTAGAAATAAATTGTGCTAGGTAAATACTTAAAGAGATTTAAAAATAAAGTAGACAGTTTAGTAGCTATCCTAGCAGAACTAAATCTTCCCAATGAGAGAAGATTTTTGTACAAAAATATAATAGGAAGAAATATGTGATAAGTGTCATAGTGAGTGATATATCACAATAAAAGGATCATTATGGGGTACAGAGAACATTCCAGGATTCACAAGTAGGTAGGATTTATACTAGGTTTTAATACATAGCTTGGAATTGCTTCAAGAATGAGGAATTGAGAGGGTTTTTCAGGGAGTGACACACATGGAGATAAAAATGTATTAATCATGATGAGGTCCACAAGTGAGGTCCAAAATGGCTCACATAGGATTTTCCTTTGCGTGCAAATGATTCAATTTTTGAACAAAGATGTAGGCAAATTGGAAAATGACTGTACAAAGAAAGAAGACTTAATGCTGAGCAGTGAGTCTAGTTGCTACCAAGAGTAGTATAGTTGGTAGTGTTGGTAGCATCTTCTGCTACCTCACAGAGTTTACATGTGTTAACTTATGTAATTATCCAAGAGCTTCTAGGGGTAAGTACTGATTTCATTCCAGTGTTGCAAATGAGGAAACTGAGGCCTAGAGGGGTTTAAAAAAAGAAACAAAAAGAAACTTATCCATGGTCACAGATAAAATCTTGTCCTACTTATAATATGGGTTTATATTGAGGAATAACGAGATTGGAAAAGAGTCAGGGAATTGATGCTGAAAGTTAGACTTAAGAACTTGTTTGGGTTTTATTACATAGTCTGTGGGTGGTTGTTGAAAACATTTCTGTCCTTAATGCCTTATGGGAACTAGGCTGGAACCCACTGCACCTCATCCTATCAACACATAAGCAATGGCTGGGCTAATCCCCAGTACCACGAGTCTATAGCAAACTAGGTCAATGGGATTTCCCCATCCTCTGAGACTGTAAGGGCCAATCACAGGCTGACACACTACATTTCAGTTGTTCTCTCGCTGATTCTATAAGGCATCTTGAGATGAGAGAGATCATCTAACTCCCACTCGGATCAAGTTCTTTATTAGTGTTGTCAGCTTGCTTTACTTCCCCATCTGATAAAAACCCTCTGATAACCAAATTTCAAGGTGGCTCACACTGGAATTTTCCTTGAGTACAAATGATTCCATTTCTGAACAAAGATTTAAGCTAATTGTGGAATGGTTTGCTGTGAGAGGATAGAAGACTAGAGATTTTCAATGTACTTGTTTGCCCTTGGTGAACTTGGGGATTGTTGCTAATGTCATGTGGCAGGAGAAAGCATTATCCTCCTGGACTGACTTTCTGTTATTCCTAAGACCTAGCACAGTGCTTTATGCATGATAGGCACTGAAGAAATTCTTGTTTAATAAATGAGAGGGCACATAAAATAGAATTAAAATTAATATGTGTCTGATTTTAAAATATTTGATATGAGAGAAATTTGGTAAGTATTTGGATAATGTTTGAACAAGACAACTAAGAAATTGTCCAGCTGTTTCTCTCACAAATCTTACTTTCCCTGGGAAGAATGGGGCAGTCCACCGATTCTCCAGTGAGTAATATTATTGATAAAGAAACTGCCCATTTCACTTTATATCATCTCTTTAGTGTAAAATAACCTGGTGTTCACTAGACCAAGTTTGGCTTTCAAATTAGCAAAAGTGTCTTTCTTTAGTCTCCAGAAAGACAATGTGGTCTAGTAAAGAAGTAAGTAGGGTTATTTAGAGTCCTTTAAAGACACAAACTCAGGAGACCCTGCTTTTCCAATTTGACTGTAATCTAAGGCAAGTAAATGTCCACTCTGGACCCCAAATATTTTATCTGTAAAACTAGAGTTGATAATACCATCTTTGCTGCAGTCTTATGATTAGTAAGGAAATTGTGTAAAGCATTTGGCACATAGTTAGGTGCAACTTAAATCTAATTTTGTTTTTTTCTTTCCTTTTGTTAAGTGGATAGTTTATACAATTAAAAAATAAGTATAGCATTGCTAAATTTGGTATATGTGGAGGTTCTAGCACAGAGTTTCTATGGCAACTTTTAAATTTATTTTATTTTTCTGGAAAGACATTTTCTCTAGTATTCATAATTTTAAAAATTAAAATGCTCTACTTAAAAGCTACCAAATATCTGCCAGACCCTTTTGGTACTCCTTCCTTATTAACCCGTTTTCTAGCATTTGTATTTTATCTTATTCTGGACTAGGAGTTGATTTTTTCCCAATAAACCTGCCTTTGGTACAATAAATCATGTCATTTTTAAATTTAAAAATAGTTACCTTAGGTACATACTGTCTTATACTGCAGTATTCTAGTCAAGCATTTCTTTTTAGACATCTGAGATCATCAAAGATCATGACTATTAACTGCTATCTAAGTTAAAGATGGCAAACATGTAGCACAAATTCTGGTGCTTTCTACATCCTTGCCCATTATACTTTTTCCTAATGTCCAGCTTTTCCTTCAGAATCTTTCTGAACACAACACTGAAGGCAACTATCAATAGGTTGGTGTAAGCACATGCAATTATACCTATTTGCCCTTCATGGACTAAACCATAAGAAAGATGCAGATTGTCATCAAGTTTGCTTGATGCTGTGTCTGAGACTGTATTATTTGGCATAAAGTCCCTGGATTAATAATCCCTTATGGCAAGGATCTCTTTGAAAATGTTTTACCCCATGGAATTGTTACCACATGTCCTTATAACATCAGTTGCAGTTATCAGTCCTGATTGCATGAAGATTAGGGAAAGGGATACTGCAGACTTTCTGCACCACATTGAACCAAAATGTAAATACAGATCTGGAATTTCTATTCTAAAAGAATAAATGAGAGCTTAGCAATCAAATCTGTTCATTAAAAGTTTCCCACACTTAAATCATTTACTTACCTCTTTAATGATTTCTGACATATTCATATACTACCTGAAGTATTATTTAATTAATATTTTATTTTGTGGCTCAATTCTACTTAAAATTTACACAAATACAAAATTTTGTATTACTATCATAATAAAAATCTGTCATTTAACATACATTGGATATAACTATAATACTTCAAAAATTAGAATATTATTAAATTATAGCTAAAGCTTTGTTCATTACTCTAAGAAGTCAATTATCTCTGTTTAAAAAAGTCATATGTATATATATCATTGAGGTTTACTGGTACAAAATGAGACTTCCTTTATGATAAAATTAGAAACACTACCACTAAACCCCCCCGCAAAAGAGATTATCAACTCCCAAACAAATTGGTTTTATGGTTGATTGGTTTTACATCTGACTGCTTTAAAGGCATAGTCACAATAGTTAGTATATAGACATAGTATTGCTCAAAAGGCTGATAAGCATCTTTCTCTGGGCCAGAAATGGAAAAGAAACATACAGCTATCAGTGGGGGCTAAAGCTACAAACCAAATTGGATAGGGATTTGATTCCAGTGAGTTAATGCGAACCGATGTGCTAAGGGACCAGAGACAGGTTAACAGTATTTCATGTCATATATTAACATAGTGGAATACTATACATAAATGAAAATGAACTGTCTGAAAATATGCACAATATGCATGGAGCTCAGAAATATATTATGTGAAAGAAGATAAATGCGAAAGAGCACTGCAGGTTTCTATCTTATAAGTACAAAACTAGCTAAAATTTATCTATGAAATTACAATTCAGTACAATGGTTATACTGTGAAGGAAGTAACTGAATGACAGCATTAGGTAGGATTCTGGGGTACAGGTAATGTTATGTTTATTGCTCTAGGTACTTGAAAGGAACTGCCTTAAATGTGTTGATTAATTTAGGGAGTACTTAAAATACACAGACATGAGATATTCTTTGTTTATTTAGGTCTTCTTAAATTTTTTCAATGGTGATTTATAATTTGGGTGTATAAGTCTTTCACTTATTTTGCTAAATTTATTCATAAGTATTTTGTTTTTTTATGTGATTTTAATGGAATTGTTTTTAATTTCATTTTTGGATTATTCCTTGTGAGCATACAAACATTTAATTGGCTTTTATGTATTGACTTGTAAGCTGTAACTTTGCTGAACCTATTTATTCATTCTTTTATTTGTGTGCGTGTGTGTGTGTGTGTGTGTGTGTGTATCCCTGAAGATTTTCTGTATAAAATATGTCAACTCCTAGCCAGGCTCGGTGGCTCAGCCTGTAATCCTGTGCCTTTGGGAGGCTGAGGTGAGTGGATTGCCTGAGCCCGTGGCTTCGAGACCCGCCTGGGCAGGCGAGACCTCATCTCTACAATAAATCAAAAAATTAGCCAGGCGTGGTAGCCTACGCCTGAAATTCTGGCTACTTGGAGGGCTAAGGTGGAAGGATCGCAGGAGCACAGCAAGTCGAGGCTGCGGTGGCCGGGAGAGGCCACTGTACTCCAGTCTGGGCGACAGAGTGAGACTCCAACTCAAAAAAAAAAAAAGTGTCAACTCCAAATAGAGTTAAGTTTACTTCTTTTCAATCTGGATATTTTGTGTTCCATTTTCTTATCTAATTGTTCTGGCTAGACTCTCCAGCATATAGTTGGGTAGAAGTGGTGAGAATAGGCATCTTTGTCTTTTTTCTCGCCTGAGTGAAAAAGCTCCATTCTTTAACTATTAAGTATGATGTTACCTGTGATTATTCCAAAAAGGTTTATTTCTTGCTCACATCATAGTCTAATAGGTTTTACTGAAGTGGTAAGGTCCACTCCAACTAGTCATATAATAATTTAGCCTCCTCCTTCTCTAAGTCTTCAGAGTTCTCTCTGTTCATCTGGCAGTTGGCTAAAGAGTAAGATTGCATGACAGAATTTGACAGAATTCTAAGGGCCAGGCCCAGAAGACAGGTGCGTTGTTTCATCTTTCATGCCACTAGCCAGAATTCAGTAACAGGACCACATATAACTTCAAGCAGGACTAACATGTGGCGGATAGGATGACCAAACATTCTAGTTTTCTGAGAACTGAGGGATACTACTAATCAGAAAGACATGGTTTTTACCATCAAAGAATATGAAATAAGACAAGGCAGAATTTGAATAATAATTAGAACTGCAATCACTTTATCAAAGAAAAGTGTTTTCTGGGGCAGTTGGTTGCCATAATAAAGAGTTTATAAATAACATCCATTTCTTACATTTCATTAAATTGCTCATTAAACAACTATATATTTACTGGCAACTACATGACAAAAACTGTTCTAAGTGTTGAAGTGGGGCCATAAAGAAGTGCAAAAGACAATGTTACAGCTCTTTTGAAGTTTAAGCTTTCTAAGATGGAGACAGCACCAAAGTAAACAAACAAGTAATTGTAGCAATATCATTGTTACAAGTGCTATAAAATAAATAACTTAGAAAATGTGATATATCATAACTGAAGGAATCTTGGTCAAGAAAGATCTGTTTGAGGAGATCACATTTGAACTAAGACCTAGAGAATAAGAAGGGACAAGCTATGCTAAGAAATGGGGTAAAATAATTCAAGAATGAGGCAACCACAAGTGCAAAGACTGGCAAAACTTCAACAACAACATTGGCAACGTATCATCTGGAAAACAAATTTAAAACAAAGGTTTTTAATTTAAATGTAAAGATTTTAAATGATATTCTATGTGTTAAGGAGAAGTCAGTGATCTTAGGTGAATGAGTGACATGCTATTTCATGCTTTATTGTTGTAAACTACTCTAAAAATTAGTTACTTAAAACAACTACCATTTTAGTATTTTTTCTTGTCGTGTAGCTGGTTTCAGCTGAGTAGTTCTTTGGTCGAATTTGGAGATTCTTACGCTGTTGGACTGTTGGTTCGGATGTCGGACAGTTTGACCTCTCTCCATCTCCATGATGTTTCTCTCAGAACCTAATCCTTCCACTTGTTTCTCCATGTGACCTTGCCAGGTGGTTACTGGGTATCTTATATGGTGACTTCAGGGCTCCCTAAAGCGCAAAACTGAAGTTGCCAGGCCTTCTTAAGGTAAAGCTTGGAAATAACACAGTATCACCTCTTGCATTATGTTAGTTAAAATAAGTCCCAGGGTCAATGTGGAAGAGTTCTACATGAGGGTGTGGATACCAGAAGTTGTGTTTCATTAAGACCCATTACTGGAGACTAGCTACCGCAGTCTTCTCCATGGCCCTAAATGATCCACGTCCCTCCCTCGTACAAAATATCATTTCCTCCTCTCCAAAAGCCTCAAGTCTCATTCCGTTAGAGCATCGGTCTCAGGGTTAAAGTCCAGAATCTTATCAGCTAAATCATGTGTAGATACAGATCTAGAGACCTGTGAACCAAGGACCCAAGTTAGTTGTCTCCCACATACTCAACATGAAATGGTGAGACAAGGAAACGAGTATCATAATGGACACTGCCCTTTACAAATCTGAAGTTGGATAGGTACCTAGCATTCACTGGCTTCTAATAGTTCTGAAATGTAACTAGGCACATGTCACCAATTTACTCTTCTGGGGGCAAGGAATGTATGTTGATAGAGAACAGTTGTGGTCTCTGAGAAAAGTTCTTGTCAGTTCTTATTTCTATTCTCTGGGCTTCTGGCTTCATCCTCTGAACACATTTTTTTTTCTTTTGGATAAAAAATGGACGGTGTTTACAGCTAAGTTGATTCTTCATTCTTTCTTTCTATTGGAATATGAGTGACTCAAAGTTCTTGATTGTCAAACAATTTATTATTATCATTCATGTTTTTGTGAGTTAACTGGACTCAGCTAGAAAATTCTTAAGTGGTCTTGTTTGTGGTCTCCCAAGTGATTTTTCTTTTTGATTGCCTCTGTCTCTTCTAATCTAAACTTGTATAATTCCTTTAAAAACTCTGATGGCTTCCTGTGTATTAAATTGTAATGCACTTTATGAGACAGAAGACACACGTGTACATCTTTGACACAGAGCCCTATATACCTCAAACTTAGAATTGAGTGCAGTGGGACAGTATCCTTAAGAATCTTAGAAGTTATCTTTCCTAGTCAAAAGAGTCTATCAGGCACAGTCTCAAATTTGTCTAAGGCTTAATAACTTTAATCTTTATCCTAAGGCCATACTTTACTGGTAGCACTCTGCATTGGGTTTCTAGGACTAAAGTCTTTTATTACTTTGAGAGTCTTCTGCTGACAAAGATAGCAATGAGAAACGGTTTTATTCCCCAACCTAACAAGTCTCAGATTGGTAATATCTCTTCTAGATTTTGCTTGAAAACTGATATTTTCTTCTTTAGTTTATGGGTATAAGTGCTTTTCATACTTAGCTAAAACCCCCACAAAACCCCAAACTCCAAAACAAACAGTTGGCACTTTTGATATTCTTCCTGAAAATCTCCTTAGCCAAATAGGCACATTTTTGACTATATTTTCTATTTTAACGCAAGATAAAGCACAAACTATCCACTATAACAAAACTTTTTCTGCAGTTCCCACTAACAGCATCCTCCCTTTTTTTCCAGACTTCACTAACGATGTCCTGTAGGCCCTTCTCCTGTTGCTTCTGCTTGCTGTTCAATTCCAAAGTCAATACGTAGGTTTTTCTTATGACTATACTCACTTCCAGATAGCAATTTCTGCTTTGGTTATCCATTGATATATAACAAAACATACTGAAACACAGTGACTTAAGCAAACAATTTATTATTATCTCTCAGGTTTTTATGGGTTAACTGAACTCAGCTAGAAAATTCTTCAGTGGTCTTGTTTGTGGTCTTTCAAGTGATTGTTTTCAAATGGCAGCTGGGACTGACTGCACTCATATGGAAACCTAACTAGAATGCTGGGACGGCTGAGTGTCTTTAGTGTCTTCTTCACTGTTTGTAGTTTTAGGTCTTGCCTTCTCTCTCTTTCTCCTCTCTCTCTCTCTCTCTCTCTCTCTCTCTCTCTCTCTCTCTCTCTCTCTCTCTCTCTCTCCCCTCATGTATGCATATTCCTATTATATCTTTACAAGGATATATGGACTTTCTAACAAAGTAGCCAGAATTCTTACATGGAGACTTACGATGTCCCAGTGCAGAAGTTGACAAGGTCTCTTAAAGCTTAGGCCCAGAACTGGCATAATGTAATTTCTGACACATTACATTAGTTAAAGTAGGTCACAGACCAGTCCAAATTCAATGTGAGAGTAGACTACATTAGGTTTGAATACCAAGGAACAGGATTTATTGGGAACAAAATTTGCAAACTAGCTATACATGTACTATTAAAGTTTCCAGAAGCTTACTCTGATTGCTAGAGAGAGAATGGATTGATGGGAGACCCTGTTGAAGTGGTATAGGTAAGAGATCATTGTGGCTTATTAAAGAATAGAAGCAATGGAGACAGAGGATCAAACTGTTTAAGAAATATCTGGAGGTAGATTTGGAATGATTTGATGTATTGGTTGTGAGGAATGAATAACAGAGAAGATTCAGGAGTGATTCTCAACTTCTGGGCATATGTCACAGAATGAAAGGTACCATTTACTGAGCTGTGTTAGGCTAGGGTGGAAAGAGGTTTGAGTCATTGGCAACCAATAGTTCTGTTTTGATTTGAGAGACATATACAAATCTGCAGGACAGAAACGGAGGTCAAGGTTAAGACATATATTTAACAATCATGATAATATACAGGATGTTTAAAAGCATAAGATTCTAGATGAAATCACCTTGAAAGGAATACAGATAAACAAAAGAAGAGAATCTAGGACTGAACCTAGAAAATTCCACCTTTTAAAGGTCAGGAGAAGGAAAAGGAGATAGCAAAGAAGACTGAGAAGTTTAGAGTGAGGTACAGTGATAATCAAAAGAGTGAGAATCACAGAGTCAAAGCAAAGAAAGTATTTCAGTGGCAGGGATGGGTTAACTGATTTAAATTCTGCTAATAGGTCTGTAAGATAAAGACAGAAAAACGTTCATTAGATGCTATTAGTGACCATATCATTTTATCCTGAAGATTTGTGCATTGATATATATTATTTTCATAAAGTCATCATATAGTTACTTGTTTATTATCTTTGTCTTCTTTTAGAGTGTAAGCTCCAGAAGAGTGGTAACTTCTATTAGATTTGTTTATTGTTGTATCCCAGCACCTAAAATTATACCTGATATATAATATGTATCTCTCATATATTCATTCAATCATTCATTATTCCTAGGAATTTTATATAATTATTCTCATTTTATAAAAAAGGAAACTCGGAAATGTTAATTTCACACAGCCAATAAATTGGACAATCAAGTTTCACATTCAGATATCTGAATCTCCAGTCTCCTATTATTTTCATCAACCAATCCTTCTCTACGAGAAATGTTCTACTGCCTGATTGTGAGTTAACTGAGAATATTCTGGTGGTTAACTGTTAGGCATATTTTTAAAAAGCAATGGAATAGTAATTGCTGTTTGATGAACTCTGTGATTGGAATAATAAAATTTGTATTTGCTTCTGTGAAAGTTCTTTCTATCTTAAAATGAAACTGTTCATCAAAACAATTTTAATATGCATATTTGCTTTATTTGCATATTATTTACATATCGATCAATCCATTTTGCACTTCAAGTAACAGGGAAAATGTTCACATACATAATACATTAAATGATCTAACCAAAACAGTCTTTTAAACATATGTACTATAAAACGACAAATAATTTCACCTATTACATGTATCTTTTAAATACATTGATTGTCTCTATGTCCATGCGGGTACCATGCAAAAGATTTAACTTAAAATGAGCATACATATTACTTGATTTGCTTGGTTTCTTGTACTTCCACATTTAATTCCTACCATCTGGAGACCTAGACACAAGGTAGCCAGTATGGGGAGAAGTTAATTAAAGGCTCACAGAAGACATGAAAATCGGGGCAAAAATGTAAAAGTTATTGAACAGCAGAGACCTGAGAAGAATGAGGAGAAACAGGGAGGCCATTTGAGGAGAGTGGGGAAGAGGTGGAGACAATCCAGAGAGAATTCAGGGACCTGAGAATAGGTAAGTGTTGAATGGATGAAAAGATTCTGGAATGTAGATAGGAACCCTTCCTTCTCATCTACCAGAGATCACCAATGTTAATCATACTCATATACCCATTTTGTGTGAACTCTATGCTAAACACTGTACTAGCCACTTTAAAGATATTATCTTCATGTATCAAGATTGCTTTCTCTCCCTCTCTCTATATATAGATATCTATGTATCTCTATAGAGAGAGATAAGCTATAATATATAGTTTATATACATTATATATAAAAAATATTACATATGACTTATTACATGTATATATAATATATATTATATAATATATATAAATTAAATATATATAGATGCAATACACCTATCAAGATGCTCTTTCTACTGCTCAAAACAGTTTATAAACTCAATCATTTTGATGCCATTTAGTACTTCTGCCATTTTTTTGTTTCACCTCTTCCACATCAGCAAAATATTGCCCTTTAAGGACTTTTTTCATCCAGGGAAACAAACAAAAAAAAAAGTTGCTCAGGGCAAGATGGGGTGAATAGGAAGGGTAGGGCATGGGAATCATGCTATTTTTGGTTAAAAATTGCTGAACACTCAGTACGGTGTGGGCAAGCGCACTTGTAAATCACCCATCATGAAATGGGCAAACATACTGAAAGAATCTCCAGAAAAAAATTATTTGAAGTCAAACAACCTCTTACAACAATTCTAGCTGGTACATTAATGTTGATGGGTTCCTAGAACACTCACCTAGCAGAAGAAGCTTGTACTACAAGGGGCCTGCCGTCCGAAACCTATTCCAGTTTTTTAGAAGTCTCATTCATTTCCTCTCTCTCTCGCTATATATATATATATATATATATATATATATATATATATACACACACACATACACACTCACATATGTATGTATATATATATTCCCTAGTATGTACCTTCTCTCTCTCTCTCTATATATATATATTCCCTAGTAGATACATAATATATATATTCCCTAGTATGTACAAAGCACATTAAATATATTTAGCCATTACCACCATCACTATTATTGTCATATTCATCTGTACAATGGGAATATATGCTATATATACACACACATATATACACATATGTAAAATATATATGGATTATAATTTATGTTCTTTCTCTCTCTCTCTCTCTCTCTATATATATATATATATATATACATACATACATACATATTTGTGGGTTCACATTTGTGGATTCTACATCCATAAATTAATTTAACCTGCTGAGGATTTAAAATAAATATTGGGAGGAAAAAATGGATGGTCACAACTGTACTGGACATTTTCAAGTGCATATTTTTTTCTTGTCAATGTTCCCTAAATAATACAGTATGACAGCAATTTATATAACATTTATATTACATTAGATGTTATAAGTAATCTAGAGATGATCAAAAGTCTTTGGGAGGATGTGCATAGGTTTTATGCACATATTATGTCACTTTATATAAGGGACGAGCATCCATAGATTTTGGTATCCAGGAAGGTTCCTGGAACCAATTTTCCAAGGATACTGAAAGACCACTATATTCCTCTCTATATACATATCTCTCCCCATGATACAAATGAATAATGATGATCAAGAGGAGGGAGGTGGCTAAAATGTATTTAATGTGCTTAATACATGCTGGGAATTATGTTTATAGTATTCCATTAAGATTAGAACTATTAGACAAATAGGTGAAGAAACTGAGTCAAGTAACCTTATCTGAGATCACATAGTGACTGAGTAGTAGATTGGGAATTTAAGACAGATCTCATTTCAAATCTCTTGCTCTTTTTTTAAGCTGCATGATAGGGATGTAGTTGATAAACAAACAACTGCATGCATCTAGTGCATGCAATTAAATGGGTTTGACCATATACCCATGAAACCATCACCACAATCAAGGTTATAAATATATCCATCACCTCCCAAAAGTTTAGTATTGTCTCCCATCTTTTTTTGTGATAAGAACCCTTGAACTCCACCCTCTTCACAAATATTTTAGTGTACAATACAGTACTGTTAACTATAGGAACTATGTTGTACAACAAGTCTCTAGAATTTGTTCATATTGCATAACTGAAACTGTAAACCCATTGAACAGTACTCCTTGTTCCTACTATGAAGTTACACATAACTAATAGAAATGTACCCACTTGTATCTCTCAGAGCTCTGCTGCATACATATCCTGGTCAATTTTTGCCATGGGTGTGTGCTGGGGCATGGGATGGAACTGATGGTAGTAAAATATAGCACAATAGAGTCTGTATACATACATACATGTGTGCCTACACATACACACAAATACCTCTACAGATATTCATTACAGCCTCCTCCTTAAGGATTCCGAAGCTTTAGGGATACTGGATGTTACTCTTCCAAGACAAAATCTCAGGGACCATTTATTTAGATCCTCCTACTACTACTCGTAGCCTTTCCGTGAAAATGGCACTCGAGCAGCAGGGTAGGTACAGCTGCAGGAAACGTCTCTGACCATCGAAGTACTCTGCACTGGGGTGTTTTTGTGAAGCCATGTGAAGTAAAGTGCATTTGAGAATATAAGATGAGCTACTTGTTTCCTCTATCCTGCTTAAGTTAGGAACTTCTAGTCCTCTTTATTTGAAGTTACCCTGCTCAGTAGTGAAAGTATGGGTTGTGACTTCACATTTCAAACTTTGTTCATTGAGGAGATAAATGAAATGAGAGACATATAACAGGTTTTAAATCCTATACATCATGCCTTAATTGGTAACTCTGTATGACTTACTTAACCTCCAGGAACCTTAGTTTTCACACCCATAAAGTAACAACAACAATACCTACCATGCAGGATTGTTATGAGAAGTAGAGGTATTTTAAGTATTTACAAGAATGCCTGGTTTATAGTAAAAACCGAGCGAGTGTCTTTATTATTGGAATGCTGGATTTCCTGATCTTTATAGTCACTCTCAACTCCATGATGCTAAGATTGGGAGTCTAGAAGAGTAATAGGTAAAGGAAGGGATGACATGTTATACTCGTACCCTACAGATGATAATGTAAATATGTGGAATCATTTAGAATATAGTAGGTGAAAATAATCATAAAGATGTTCAGGTCCCATTGACCTAGGAATCTTAATTCTTGAAGTTTGTCATTAGGAAATAAGTTAACATAAGAAGAAAGCTTTAAGCACAAAGCTGTCCATGTAGCAATGTTTATTACATTATTATCTGTAATAGCAAAAAAATTAGAAACCTCCAGAAGAATGGTTAAGTAAATTATGATGCATCAAAGGAGGATTTTATTAGGAAGACTGAAGACTAAAAGCAGAGAGATGCATTTATGATATAATGTTAAGTGAAAAATAATAAAAATGATATATGCACATTGGTTATACTGTAAAATAATAAGCATATACTATAAAATAATAAGCATATAATAAGACTATAAATGAATGTGGAAAATGGACATGTTTGTGGTGTGATGGAATTTAAAAGATGTTTTTCAAAAGTTTTAAAATTTGTTTAAAAATAAAATCCATTTGTTCATAGAATAAATATTTACAAATGCCTACCATCTACCAGTTACTGTTCTAGATTCAAAGAATACCTCAAAACAGGTAAAGTAAACAGATGAAAAGTTGGAAACTAATATCTGTTGTTATCAGAGTAGTTTTTTTATTTTTCAAAGTACTATTATATCCAAATTGACTGATTTGTCAATTAAAATTTTTTAAATTTTCCAATATTGCAAGCATATAGAGAAACATGGAAAACAACACAGTCCTCACCCATATCCTTTGGCACATAGCTAACAATTGTTAATATTTTTTATTTTTTTCCCAACCCAATTTCCAGTAAACAAAACAGGTGTAGTAAAAGCTGAATCATCTCATTCCTTTCTCCTTCTTTCCTACCCAAAAGTAATTCTGGTGTTGATTTAATTATGTATTAAACCTATCCAGATTTTAATTTTTTTCTACATATGTATATAACTGTAAATAATATATGATACCATTTTATGGGTTTTTAGACTTTATATAAATGGTGTCATGCTGTGTTTATCCTTACATGCTCATTTTTATTTCACTCATTTTTATTGCTGCGTAGTATTGCAACAAATGAATACAGATTGCTTATTTATCCTATTACTGATTATTTCCATTTTTTGGTATTATGCACAATTCTTCTCAGCCCTTATGCATTTTCTTACGCACATTTCCTTGTACAATTGTACCAGAGTTGCTAGGACTTATGCATAAACATGAGATTACTGGGCAGTGGGTGTATGCATTTTTAACTTCAAAGCACATTGCCAGGTTGCCTTCCTAACTGTCATAATTGATGATCCCAACAGCAATGTATGTTTCTCTGCATCCTCACCAATACGTCAATGATTTTTGTCTATTTAGCATGATATCCTCCTTTTCTTTTTTGTCATTTAATGTCTTGTGCTTGGGATAAAATTGATGAAAGGCATTGTCCACTCCTTTAATTCCAGGATGAGTCATTAGTGAAGAAACCTTTCCCAGGCAGATATCAGGCTTCATCCTGAGAATTACTAATAAATAGCTGAAGAGCATTTTGAGGGAGGCTCATTATTGACAGCAAATTCAGAGGAGTCTCATGCCATGATAATTTGAGGTATATGAGTATTTTAATATGTACCTAATAAGTTTGTGGGAATTAAATATGAGGTGTCTGATTAGTAATAGGAGTTTAGTTAGCATTACTTCCTTTTATTTCATGATTTCATAAAAGTGTTCAAGGTAATCACTAAATAGGCTTCCCTTTATTTATATGTGTAAATATTCTTAGATCAGTGTTGTAAAACTTTGACATGCATCAGAATCACCTGGAGGGATTTTAAGGCACAGGCTACTGACTCCGTAGATCTGGTGTGAGGTCTGAGAGTTTGCATTTCTTACAAGCTCCCAGGTGGTGTTGCTTTTGTTGCTGGTCTGGCAACCACACTTTGAGAATCACTCTTCTATATGCATTAGCAAGAATTATGTCATTGGAGGTCGAGGAATGAATGTTTTCAGGGTTAAGCTTATTCCACTGATCAATTCACTGATATTAATCTATGTAATATTGAGGGTTCCTTGAATGTCCCTATGCTTCATTTAGGTGACAATTCCTGTAGCAACTGGACAATGTTCTACCTTCCTTCTTTACTCAGCACATTTGTCTGCTGATTCATTAAATCACAAAAGGGCTGAACTTTTTTTTTTCCCCCTCTTTTTGCCTGTCTGACTCTGATTACAAATGAGCTTAAATAAGGAGGTCGAGATTTAGGGCAATTTTTACTGATAGGGAGCTGCTTGGCACTGGGAGCCATCTAGGGGAATGGGTAGGGGTTGCAAGGTATTCTTATTTGGATTTAAGCTTATCCACCTTGCTGCCATTTCCACCACTTTGCCTTCTCATCAATATCCTCAAACTTAGATATTCAGTGATCTCCCTTATGTGAACTATAGTTTTTATACAATATTTGGAATTAGTCTCCTCTTAAATTCAGGAACTTCAAGACTATACCATAGTGAAGCAAGATGAAATTCTGAGGACCTACCAACTTTAGCGGGTACACATTTTAGACTATTTCTTCCTAAACTTTCCATTTGAAAAAGTTTTTATTTGTAAAAATACATAACTTAAATAGATATTAATCTATATAACCAATACATCCAGACTCATATGCATGCTAGGAAGTATATTTTTTATGAGCACTGGTATAAGATATTTATTTGAAAGCCCTGTGTAGGCATACTTTAAATAAAATATTAGAAATTTTAAATAACAAAACTAAAATTAGTGTTATGGAATAGCATTATATGTTGTCAGAAATAGAAGATATGAAATACATTGCCATCAGAACTGCACAAAGGTGAGATGGATTTTTGTACACCTTGCCCATAAGATCCTTGAGGGAAAAGGCTATCTTCTTTATTTTCTAATGACTCCAATTAAAGATAATCCCCGGCATAGTGAAAGTGTTAAATAAATGAATGAAAAATAATGAGACATGTTAGAAAAGACAAGGGTTCTGATGTCCATCAGATGTTGTTTTAGATCCTGATTTTACTGTATGGGTGTCCTTGGACAACTTTCTTAATCTTTTTAACCCTATTTTTCTGGTTTATAAAATTAAGACTGGATATTATTCCCTGTCTGAGATCACTGTGGAATTTAAATGAAACACAGTAACTACCAAATTGACATGAAAATAGT
Source organism: Carlito syrichta (assembly GCF_000164805.1). Classification (NCBI taxonomy): domain Eukaryota; kingdom Metazoa; phylum Chordata; class Mammalia; order Primates; family Tarsiidae; genus Carlito; species Carlito syrichta. The sequence goes on along the minus strand of NW_007246632.1, from coordinate 701,204 downwards.
ATTAATTTCCCCCATTCCTGCACCACCAGTTTTCTTCTAATATGAATCATTCAGTATTATAACAAAAAATACAGTATTATAGTTATTGGTAAATTTCTGACTAAGTATTTTTTCTACAAGCCTATATTTTCAGACCCGCTTGGACAATTATTAATTACCAATTCCCTCACTGGAATCTTGTAAAAATCATCCATATTTTACAGAGATAATGAGAAAGTTGGGCTTAAAGATACCAAGCAACTGCCTCAGGGTAAGTCAGTGAAGCAAAAACTGAGAGCTGGATTTTTGAGTTCAGAGTTCCTGCTCTCCTGTCTTCTTTCTTCTCTGGCTATGCAGCCATACTGTAATTCTTCACTCTATTTTAGTAGCAAAGATGATTTGCAGGCCTAAAGAAGTTTAAGGTCATTTGAGTCTTTATAATTCAATTTCATTTTTTTTCAGTATAAATAAGAGAAAACGTAACTAGACATCAATTTACCATGATGATTTACATAATCACCTTATTACCACATCTGCATTCATTGATTAAATAGCATCAAAATGTATTCAGTGTTATAGCCTTTGAAATAGATGGTTGTTTCCCAGCCAAGTTTTTGTGCTGAAAAGCTGTATGTACTAGGACAAATCATCCCATAATAATAATGATATAATTTATTATATAGTTCCTGGGTACTGGTAATTGTATTAAGCTTTTTTTATATGCTTGTATAAATTTTTTTTTTTTTTTTTTGAGTTGGAGTCTCACTGTCGCCCAGACTGGAGTGCAGTGGCCGCTCC